>NW_027069960.1:556894-559947 GCF_002906115.3 Quercus suber | reverse complement strand
AAAAAAAAAAAAAAAGATAGCCACTTTCAAAGATAAGTAAATTATGAAAGTTTGATAATAAATTACCCTCACTGAGTGCCAAAGAAATCGAACTAGGTAAAATGTCTACATAAATAACACATAGAAACGTCGAACTCAGTGCACAAGGCTTCTGCTTGGTGAAAGGTGATTGATGGACAAACTTATCCCAAATTTGAAGAGGCTAATTTCCGGAATCATATCCGTGACACATGGCTTGAGTACAGGACACTTGCCATCAATCACAGTCAGTCTCAAACATATCCAATAATAATAAATGAATTTTACTAATGTGTACTCTTAAAGGCACATATTAATTTCTATTTTTAGAAAAAAAAATTTCGAGACAACTCTTTCAAATTCTGAAAAAATATTTTCAAAAATCCCAAGTAACATTGTGATATTCTTTTGGTGCTTAGAAAAATGTGAAGTGCTTCAGAGAAAGACAATTTGAAGTCTAGTACAATCTAATTGTTCTTTTTTTCCAACGTTCTAAAGGCTCAATTGAAATAATCCAAATATGTTTTTACTAGCCAACAAGAATGATTTAATTCTTGAAAATAAAAAAATAACAATCCAACAAGAATTATCTAATTCTAACAATTCAATTTCTTTACTTTTTTAGGCCAAGTTTTTGTTTTTCCATTTTCACTCATTTTCTCAGCAACCAAACAGTACTAAAAGCAACAAATAAGTAACATTCTAGTAAGAACCTGGGCAAGTTGCAGTCTTTGGGTTGCCATCTCCACTTGGTGTAAAACAAATCAGGCCTCCCATTCTCAGAGCACCGAAATCCATCATCCAAAAATCTGCAATCTTTGGACTGATACAAAGGATAGTTCTCATCCCACACCCAATCCCCTTCAAAGATATCACACCTTTCACCCTTTTCTCCAGGAAACTCAACCCTTTGGTTCTCACTGGACCCTTTAATCTGAATCCTTGGGAACCTATCTTGGTCAGGAAATAGAAACCCTTTAGCCACAGCTCTATAATCCAAGTAAAAGAAGCCGCAAATCACACAAACAGTAACAACAAAGAATCCCAAAACTCCCACAGACGGCTCAAAAAGCCTCAACCGCTTAAATCTCTTTAAAACTTCAAAAAATGCCATGGTTTCAATGTCTATCTCAGATGGATTCTTAGACATTTGAACAGAAGATCAAATTTTGGAATCTGGGTGTTGTTTTTCTAGTGGCAAAGATCAAATTCTGGGGTATAAAAACAAAAGGCAAAGTTTGTGGGGCTAATGGAACAAAGGCACAAGTGTAGTGGTCAAGCAACATAGAAGAAGTCATGGAAAGGGGTCAGTATAGAGCAGAAATATTTCTTTAACTCCTTTGCTTGGTAGGTCAGTTTCGTTAAGCCATGAATGACAGTTCAAAAAGAAGAAAGAGAGAAATGGGTGTCAAAGAAGCAAAGAAGCATTCATGGCGGATATATTTTTTAGACCCTTTTTGTGTTTTTCTTCTTTCTTCGGTTACTTTAGAAGAGAGAGAGAGCGGTTTCGGTGAATAAAATAATGATTAGAAAATTTAAAGTGCATGTAGGTATGTTACGGGTAACGAGAATTTGGTTTCCAAATCGGATCCTATACACGAGCGAGTATTAAATTTATTCATCAAAAATAAAATAAACTAGGAGATTTAAGAATGAAAATATTGTGCAGAGAAAGAGAGAGAGAGAGAGAGAGAGAGAGAGATGGGGTGTGAGAATAATGTGGTTTGAGTTGAAAGTTCACTGACTCGCTCGTGGTGAAAGTACTTGGCTTAAAATGGAGAAAGAAAGAGGGTAACGGATAGAAGAACGTGGAGAAATATTATTGGGGTTTTGTAGGGCTATTGTCTTTTCTGATTGGGTCGTTTTGTACACTTTGAACTTCTAGAGCGTGGAAAGCAAGGAAGTTACTATTTCTCTAATGAGAATCCCGACAACACTACGGCTGTAAAGCGCTTTTGAAATAATTAACCTGGTTCCTAAATTATTTTTAGCAAATGGGACTAGAAGTGTCTAATCAAATCAAGTAGGGAGTATACTATGTATTTGATGAATGTATCTTTTTCCTTATATAACGGTGAACTTTATGCCATGAATTTGATGCATATATCATATATCTTACATAAACTCTATGTGTTTAAATTTTTTGTCTCACTTTTTTTATACTACTCTATACTCTACTAATAAATACTTATTATGTGTTTATCTAATTAATTAAATACTACTATTAATTAATAATTGTAATATTAATAAGTTAATAATGATAGTATTTAATTAATTAGGTGAACACGTGGCAAATATTTATTGGTGCAGTATAAAGTGAATCAGGAAAAGTGAGATAGAAAATTTGGACTTAAACTCCACACGTTCAGTGTATGTTTTTTTCTCTCACATAAAGGTAGACCTTACATTATATCATATATTCAATGCATGTATTATACCTTTCACATAGGAGTGAACTCCAGTGTATGTTTTTTCCCTATCACACATGTCTAGTATATGTGTATTCCCTATGTGAGAGCTAAAATTATGCACCGAATGCTGGAGTCCACTACTATGTGAAAGGGAAGAAACATACACTGGATACATGATGTATTTGGGTTGAAAAAAGCATGTGCAAGTGGAGACATCTTATGCGCCTAACTTATGAGACTTATTTCTCACTGATTTGTGGACTCACTCAACTTATTTCTCATTGACATTTGAAATTTTGTATGCATTCGGCATATGAGGCGTACACAAAACGTGCAAGTAAGGGTGGAGAGGTCATAATTGGGATGAATTAAAGGTGTTGTATCAATCTTAATGAGGTGATTTTGATATTAATAAAGTAGAAATGAAATGAGAAGAGGAGAGATCATCATGAATTATAATAATGTTAAGAGTGAGAAAATAGTTTTTTTGAAATAATAATTAAATATGAACAAAATTAAATTATAAATATGATATGTGTTCTTGGTCACAACCAACTAAGTCTAGAGTTCCATTAAAGAGTGTTTCCACCATTTTTGTAACTAGAATTGTCACTATCGCTCCCA
>NW_027069960.1:546012-556491 GCF_002906115.3 Quercus suber | reverse complement strand
AAAAAAAAAAAAAAAAATTGTGGAATGGATTTGTAGCAATGTCATTGCCGAAATAGAAGAAAAAATTTTGTAGCAATTGTGGCAATGCCATTGCGAAAATGGGAGGAAAAAAAAAATTGATAAATGCCTTTAAAAGAAAATTGAAAGAATTTTATTAATTGGAAATGCTGGGCCAAATATTTATTTTAGCGAAGGAACATACTAAGCCCATAAAATACCCTCAGTGTGGCAGCTGAACGTCGGCTAGAAAATCAACACTAAGCCCAAAAAATAACAAATTTTAACATATTATGCTTCTTCTTCTTTTTCCCTCCCATTTTTGGCAATGGCATTGCCACAATAACCATAAATTTTTTCCCCTATTTCGGAAATGCCATTGCCACAAATCAATTGCAACAATATTTTTTTTTCCCTCCTATTTCGGCAATGACATTGCCACAAATCCATTCCACAAATTTTTTTTTTTTTTAAATGAGATGTGCATACAATTTTTACAACATTTTTACAACAAATTCTAAGTGGTAGGTTGTTACTGATTATTATTATTGTGAAAATGTTGTAAAAATATTGTGTACGTAGCACATTATATTTTTATTTTAATTCCTCCCCAAATTTCGGCATCCACTTTTTTTTTCCCCTCCCATTTTCGGTAATGGCAATTTTTTTTCCCCTATTTCAGCAATGGCATTGCCATAATTGGTTTCCTTTGAGCACCCACACACTTCAAGCACTTCACACCCACTCGGTCAGCGTGTTTGGGTAGCAGGAATTTCGGTAATGCCGTTGCGAAAATTCAAAATTTTCTCTCTCCCACTTTTCTCTTTCTCTCTCATACTTTTGTTATAATTTCGGCAACACCGTTGCTGAAATTCACTTTCTTTTCTCAATTCCCTAAATAAGTTAGAACAGTGCCCATAACGCAAATAAACCCAAGATTCAACAATATTCAGCCAAAAGACTCTTCTTTTTTTTTTTTTTAGAAGCCACCCCAGAATGAGGGGGGAGGGGATATATTAAGGAAGATCATAATGGTACACAGAAACAATATTAGGGGGTAAGTCCTCCATCCAAGCATGAAAATGTGAAAACTTACACGTTGATCTCGCTAATCTATGAGCTACTCTATTTCCATGCCTACGAGTATGACAAAAAGAAAAATTTTGGAATGCAGAGGAAAGTAGCTTGATGTCCCTTATGATGTGCCCAATGTTTGAGGAGTCGAAACCACCTTTGGATAAGGCTTTAATGATCGTTTTCGAGTCCCCTTCGAAAATCACCTGCTTTAGACTTAGTTCTTGCGCAAAACCAATGGCACTGCGCGCCGCCAACACTTCCACCATCTCTACTGAAGTAGGTAGCGGAATAATTTGTGTAAAGGCAGCCATAACAAGACCTTCGTCGTTTCAAACAACACAATCCAGACCAGCAAAATTTTCCTTTTGAAAGGTGAGTCTCTATCGAAGTTGACTTTCACCCAATCCTTAGGTGGAGGAAGCCACCTGGAAGGGATTGGTGTCCGCAGGGCTGGAGGGAGCAATGCCGATGCATTTTGGAACTCCTAACAGATTATCCATAGTCGTGGCATTTACCAATTGCAGCTGCAACACCTTCTCACCAACATGGAGCTGATTCCTACGAGCCCAAAGCAAAGACACAATCATTGCAAACAAGTCGAGGAGGTTACTGTGGTCTTGGTAGAGCTGAATGACGTCCAAGAACGAGATACTTACCCGAGAGCTTACGAAGCCAAGCGAACTTGATCTCCCTGACAGGGGCTATTGCACGGCAAGCCCAGAGAACATGAAAAGAGGATTCGCTTTCTAATTTGCACTCAAGGCAGAGGTCATTGCAAATCACCTTCCGTTTCATCAGGTTTGCTTTTGAAGGAAGGGAATCTGTCCCGGCTCTCCAGATAAGAGTTTTGACTCTGTTGGGAACTTTTAAACTCCGAATACCTTTCCATATTCTCTTAGTGGGTGAGAAATTCGACACTGAAGGTGAGTCTTTCATTTCTTCCTCAGAAAGGAGTCTATAGCTAGATCTAATTAAGTAGGAGCCATCTACTTTGTTAGGCCAAAAAAACCTTATCTTCACAATCATAAAGGCAGAGTGGGATCGCCTTGATTAAAGAAGCTTCGTGGGGCAAGAAGATGTTGTCGATTGCCTCATTAACCCAACCATGCCAGTCCTTATCAATTAGCCTAATATTAATAACTAAAAGCATTATTTGTGGTGTTTGATATCTATAGTTTGAACTTCACCTCCTAATTTAAGGTTTCAATATCACTATACATAACTAGATAATTAGATAAGCACTAAAAATTTTTCATACAAGTTATCAACATATTTTTTTTAAAAAAAGGATTTTAACACCGAGACACACTAATGATCCAAACATAATAATGTTATATTAGTGTAATGTGATCACATGAATCAAATATTACAAGTATCTAATATTACATTACAATCTAACATCATGCAAACCAAACGCTTATAGTTCCACATTAATTCCATTCGTTCTCGATCTTCTTCAACATTCAGTTGCATGTGTTCAAATTTTGTCCAACCGAGTCACAACTAGGGCTGGCTCAAATGTTTTGGAGGCCTAAGGTGAAATCTTCAAATAGATCATTTATATTATCACTTAAATAATAATTAACTAGTATTTTATATAATAATTTTTTTTAAATCCATTTTTTTTACTTTTTAATGTGATTTTTTTTTTTTTTTTGTTGAGAATATGCTAAAGTTATAACAAATTTCACTACAAACGAGTGTTCTAGTGAATGTGATCAGTGACATGAGGCTTACAAAAAAGCTAGAGATATTATAAAATTTACAACATGAGAATTACAAAGATACATCACCATCACAAAAGTTTATTCAAAAATGCATTCAATGGTTTGTGAAGTCCACATATCATATTCATTGTCATATCAAATTATAAAAGTTATGTAGATCGCTACGCACCCTTGGCGCAGTGATCACTCCACAAGTATAAGTGCTTGTGGAGTGTAGGGTTCAAGTCTTCAAGAAAGAGCTTCACACACATATGCATTTAGATTAGACTAGAGTAGAATTTTTATCTTTTATAAAAAAAATAATAAAAAAATAAAAATTATGTAGTAAAATTTATAGTATTTTTAATATTTTCCTATTTAAATTACTTATGATTAGTAACACATTTATTTGTAAGACCTATTTATCTAAACTAGTAAGTTGCCCGTGCGATGCACGGATAATTTTGTAATATTTTATGTAAGATGGTTTTGGATAATATTGTGTATATATATTATAAAGAAAAAGTAAACTAAATTAGAGTAAAGAAACATATACATTTTAAGGTATTAAAAATTAGTTTAGTAGCTTCATTGCATATTTATACCCTTCTTAAGGTACGATTTTTTATTTATTTATTTTTTTTTTGAAATCATGAAACCAAAAATAAATGCAAAAGAGTAACGGGACCATAAAAATCAACAAATTTGTGTTATGTTCACATATTTCATACCATGAAATGAAAGTTTGTCTAACTCTCTAATCGTCTTCCCCTTATTGATAGTGCGACATTATGACATGGTTTGGACAAATGTGTATGCATGTGTCTTATAGATGATTTAAAATTGAACCATAGTAGAATATGGCTTTACATTGTGCACCAAGTACTCTCTCTACTTATATACCCAAAACAAACACTATCCAACCAAATTACCCACCCCTAATTTTAAAAAGAAAAAGGAAAAAAAAAAAAAAAAAAACCCGTAGGGGTTTCGGTGTCTTGATGGTAGTGGGTAGCCCGTATAACAAAGGAGGTGACCCCTTAGCAACATAGTAGCATAAGTATTGTGAAAATTTATATGTTACAGATTATAGATACCAAGGTCAATATGAAGGATGGTTTACCACTTATTTACAGAACACAGACATGGCAATAGGTATAGGCATATAACAGAGTAGAGGTGCAACCATATGATGCCACTTTTTTTTTTTTTTTTTGAGAATCCATATGATGCCACTTTAATTGTGCATTCACCAAATGAAGGTAGTTCTAAGAATGTTGATTTTTTGTGTTGTATGCTTGTATGCAGTAGAGTGCGTTCAATGAGTTGAAAGCAAAGCTAAGCCAATCAAAATTAAGGTCGAAGTTGAAAAGAGAAATTAACAAAACAAAAAAACAAAGGTGAAAATTTGAGTTATAGTTATTATAGAATAACTGCTAAAGCTTATAAAAGTGGAGAATGGTAGACTGCTCGTCAGTGCAGCGATATCCTCATGAAGAATATACCAACCTCTTTACATTTAAAAGCGGAGGTTCATCTGGATACTTCTCTGTGTGTGAGAAAATCAAAGCTAGCTCAACTGCATCCGCGTTTTATATAAAAATCCACAACAATTTTGTGTCTCTCTATCTTTCTTCAAGACCTTATTTGGTAAGTTATTACTATTAGTCCTTAATTATTTTTTTTTCTTTTTTTAAAATACTAAAATGGTGGGTGTGCTAAAAGACATGAAGAATAAAGAAAGGTGTCGTGTAAGTTTAATAAATTAATGAGACATTAATAAGCTAACAGTAAAATAAGTTAATATGAACTTTTGGGTAACAGTAAAAAAAAAAAAAAAAACTTAACGAAAGAGGTAAAAAAAAAAAAAGTTAAATGCAAAATTAGAGCGTTACTTGGCAAGACCTCATGCACTCCCACATGAGATCTCTGCTTTATATATATATATATATATATATTTTATATTGATGATTATTCCTTTATAACTCCTAATCACTAATCAGCATAAGTCTAAAAAATTTTGTGATAGGACTTTATCAAACGTACAAAATAACCATATCTTTTTTTTATCTTTTTAAAAAAAAAAAAGAGGATATTGCTATTGTGTTCATCCTTATAAGAATTTAAGCACAGATTAAATTTTCATTATTTTTGACAATTTTTCTTTGATTCCTTTATAATTTATATATTGTGTTGGTTTAAATGAATTTTTTCTCAAGCTTTCAAAGAATGAACTTTAGATAAGATGTTCAACTTTTATACCCCAAGCATTGACTGTAAATCTTGTTCATGGAACAAATCAAGATAAGAAATTAAGAATATGGTCCATTTTGGTTGGCTTGATTTGTCTAGACATCAATTTTCTCTCTTGCCAAAAGTCCAACTTTTAGGCGGAAGTTTCCTTGATAATTACTTGTATACAAAATTCCAAGATCATTAAATTGGAATAGGTCCCTTATTGACCTAACCAATTGGAATAGGATGAAATTTCTTCCCATCCACACTAAACGTTGTGTACACTCCAAATTTTTTCTGCATCTCATAATGATATGTTGTGGAAAGGTGTCATCCAAGTCCAACATGATTGAGAGTTGTAGTTGAGACTATGGCCCAGAAGCTTTACTATCAATACTTTGCGAGAAAAACTAAACACTCATTTGATGTAATAGGAGACTATGGAATTCGCATTGTATACACTCGGATTTGTTCTTGATGTTGTGAAATTGCTGTAGGTACTAAAAAATATAGGCTATTAGTTGGCAAGTCATGTTCTTTAAGCGTAAAAGTCTACGATGGAAAACTTTTATGTTCTACAATAAATGTTTTGGAGAGAAAATTGTTAGCCCCCTCATCCTATTGGGACCCCCCTATTTATACAAAGGAAAAAGGGTCAAATATTTCTGAGTATGACTTAGTTACATGGAATTTTTATGCAATTGTGCCTACATTTCTTTTAAAAATTTAATTATAATTTAAACTCTAATTTGGTGATTTTTATACGATTTTTGCGGTTTGACTTTTGATTTAGTAAAGACATATTAGCCAAAAGAAATGAAGGTAGAGCTATTAAAGAAATCTATACTTTTAGATCAGCAATTACTAATGGCCAATGCTGCATTGTATTTGTGATTGTGGAATGAATAAGCGGTATGTTTTTGGGTGAGTAATTGATGCCAAGCAATTAACTATATTAAAAGGGATTAGCAACTTTTTTCTTTCTCCTTTGCCATTTATGGTATGTATATGCCTTTTTCACATATGCTCAAGTGAAGTACCCATTAGGATTTCCCTTAATTATGATAAACATATTAATTTTTTTTAAAGGAAGTTCTATATTTATTGAATGAGATATATATATATATATATGTCAGGGCCATGTAGCTGAATTGACACCTCCTCATACACAAAGTGTCTAGGGTTTAAGGAGAAAATGTTCAAATTGTGGGAGTCAAGGAGAAAAGGTTTAAGTTGTGGGGTTAGCATAGATACTGTAATTATTTCTAAATAATATATATATATATATATGTTGTTGTGTGTGTGTGTGTGTATTGTTTCCTTGAACTAAAGCAGTTGCGATGGATGTGTGGAGTGGATGGTTTTTTTTTTTTTTTTTAGTCCTTAGTATTTTGGGTTGTTTCAAATGAGTAATGGCTCCTCTTAGGCTCCTAAAATTTTTGGTTTGTTGATTTTGCTATCTATAACTTGATTCTTCTTTACCTAATAAAGTTTGGAATTTTTTGTAAGTATATTTTTTCTTCAAGAAAATGAATAGAAATCTACCTTCATGTTCATGCTCATGTTAATGTTCATATTTGTAAACCTAAATCATATTTAAGCCCCTAATTTTAAAAAGAAAAAGGAAAAAAAAAAAAAAAAACCCATAGGGGTTTTAGTGTCTTGATGGTAGTAGGTGGCCTGTATAACAAAAGTGGTGACCCCTTAGATTCCTCTTTCTCTCTCTTTCAAATGTTTTGTCAGTCTTAGATTTTTTATTTTGGTAATGTATAGTGAAACAATGCATTTTATATAACAATCCACAACATTTTTGTGTCTCTTTATCTTTCTTCAAGACCTTATCTGGTTAGTTATTATTATTAGTCCTTAATTATTATTTTTTTGCTTTTTTTTAAATACTAAAATGGTGGGTGTGCTAAAAGACATGAAGAATAGAGAAAGGTGTGGTGTAAGTTTAGTAGGTGGCCTGTATAACAAAGGTAGTGACCCCTTAGATTCCTCTTTCTCTCTCTTTCAAATGTTTTGTCAGTCTTAGATTTTTTATTTTGGTAATGTATAGTGAAACAGTGCATTTTATATAACAATCCACAACATTTTTGTGTCTCTTTATCTTTCTTCAAGGCCTTATCTGGTTAGTTATTATTATTAGTCCTTAATTATTATTTTTTTGCTTTTTTTTTTTAAATACTAAAATGGTGGGTGTGCTAAAAGACATGAAGAATAGAGAAAGGTGTGGTGTAAGTTTAGTAAATTAATGAGACATTAATAAGCTAACAGTAAAATAAGTTAATATGAACTTTTGGATAATAGCAAAAATACTTAATGAAAGAGGTAAAAAGAAAAAAAATGCACAAAGCAAAGTTAGAGTGCCACTTGGCAAGACCTCATGCACTCTTGCATATGATCTCTGCTTTTATATATATATTGATTGATTTGTCTTATCTCTATCTCTAACACTACTTAATTCTTTGGACCTTCTTAATAGTGAAAAAAATATGTAAACTAAAATTTTTTAAAATCTTCCAAAATTTCTTATATATAAAAAATAAAAAATAAAAAATTTGCCCCCAAAATTTGGGACCTTCTCTAGGAGGGGGCCTAGGCAATGGCCTAATTGGCTTTAGGCGTAAGGCCGGCCCTGGTCACAACTGAATACTCACACGAGCTTGTAAGTCTTGTAACTCAAGTTGGAGCCCAGAAGTCACGGAACTTTGGCAATTATTTCCTCCAGAAGGAGACATCAGCGAAAGCCAACCAAATAATGAGATAAGTTTTCTAAGGCAATGAATAATTGAAGCAGAAAAGCCTACAGGAAGACCGAGTAAACGTTCCATACTTAACAAATTGCCAACGTTGATAAAGACTTGCAAATGAAAGTTCATTGCATATCCATGTTACCTGTCAATTTTTTTATAATCAAAATACTGGCCCATGAGTTATCAGTTTCGGTAAGGCTAATTAAGATAAGGAATTTACTAACGTATGCTTTGGGGCATACGTTACAAAACTCTCCTATCCTATCCTATCCTATCCTAGAGGGCAGTCTAATCAATGCTGTTCACTCAAAGTGTACGTGAGAATAATGGACTTTTTAAAGGAACGACTTGAAGTTGGGCCAAACTCTTTAAATTCAATGTTCTTGAAGACTTTTGTGGTAACACATTCTTGTTGTAACTACAAATAAGAGCAATGGGCTTACTTACATTCATGAAGGAATACTTGACCCTAAAAAGTCTTCAAATCTTGTCAAGCCCACAGAACTGTCCAAAGCTAATATTAAGAGTATGTTTAGATACTATTTATTTGTTAAAAATTAAAAATTTATTGTTAAAAATATTGTAGTAAAATATTTTTTAAAATACAAAACATTATTCACTAACACTATTCACGCATTTTTGTACTTTACCTGGTCTATGAACAGTGCACTGTAGCTGTGGGTTCCACTGTTTCAAACGCCAAATACAGACATGGGGCTGAAAACGTGCTTTCCAAACACACCCTAACAATGTTTCCCCTTTTTTTAATATATAAAAAATATATTTATCTATTTTAAAACCCTATTTTTAAACATTGTTATCTTCTTGTTGGAAGTTAATTTTTGTTGCTCTATAGGATTGATTAATACGAATAATCTCATTGAATGACTCAAACTCTCACGATTTATATAGTCGGTGTATTTTCCTCTTTTTATAAATTTTATTCTTGTTGGTATTGACATGTGGAATAGGACTCTATCTTTATCTCTTCATTCGATTAATTAGTTCTTCAAAAGATCAATCTATCCAACTACGACGAGGAAATAATTTGATTAATAAATATTCAATTATTTCTTCAATTTTATTGATTCACAACTCTTATATATATATATATATATAATCAAGTTTGTCATTAATCATTTGAGATTGGAAACTTTGTTCCAATACAAATTTTTTTTTTTTTTTGAGTAAATGTTCCAATAAAAAAATTAATTAGTCTAGTTTTGATTCTATTCAGTCAGTCTGTCTAGCTTGTCTTTTTTAATACATTCAACGCTAATTTTAACATAGCCAACTCCAAAATTTTGGGACTAAGATTTTATTGTTGTTGACAGTGGCGGTTCTAGGAATTCTTTTTAGGGTGGTCACTAAGAAATTTAAATTATACAAAATCTAATAAAACGATAACTAGAATATTTGCTACAATTGTGGGTCGAGTCATTAAGGAGATCAAAATTGTTGCAATTGCAAAGCCAAAAAGAATATAATTGTCACCACCATCAAGGAGAAATGACAACTACAATATTTTTCTTGGTACCATTTTTTAGGGAAAAATGAAATTATAAATTACTTTTATTGAATAGGTTGAACAAGCTACAAATGTGAATATTTAGCAATTTTTATCTTTTTGTTTTATAATAGGCTTTTTGTTGAATAATTTGATCACTTGATGTTGTTTGGTATTGTCTTGTTTTTGTTTAGTTTATGTTTTTGTTATTTGGACTAATATTTATTGTCGTTATTTAAACTTTTTCTTTTTAATTTTATAAAAGGGATTAAGGATTATTTTTGGGTGTAGAATTAATTTTGGAGTAATGCTACGTCCACAACATTTTTACAATAAATCTTATGCAACAAATTGTTATTAGTGAGTAAAAAAATAATATCATTATATGGCCCAAATTAGAATTAGTAATAGTTTACCGCATTAGATTTGTTATAAAAGTATTGTGAAAATGTTGTGAATGTAACATTATATTTATTTTTATTGAACCCAACTTTTTGTAATTTTCAAGTCAAAATGTTCAATATTTTTATTAGGATGGTCACAATAGGTTACTTTAACATATAATAATATTTTGGCAAGTATATATATGCATTTTTTTGCAAGTTATGGCGGTCCTATTACCACCCTGGCTTGCATGTGAAGCCATCAGTGGTTGTTGATTTGTTGTATGTACAATATTTATGGTCACCAAAAACCTTCCTCTAGTTTCCCTCCGTTCCCCTGTGTTTCCCTGTGTTTTCCTTGCTGCCTCTCACTTCCCAATTTTTCCAACCACTAGCTTTGTGTGCTTCAGTCCCTTATATAGCCTCCTTTTAGTGGGGTTGAAATGATTACATTTCGTTGGTTTCCATGCAATCCCACTTTCACCTCTAATCACCAGAATAGTTATATCCTTTGAAAATTCTCTCGAAACTTGTTCTAGACACCAAATAATGTTCAGCAATAGATTTCTCGAAGGCATTAACTATGATCGGCTACCGACCTAGATCAGCCCTGTCCACTTGCTCAATTCTCTTGGTCATCGGTTTGCACTGGTCCCAACGTGGTATATTTCCCGATCGCTGCGATTAGACCTTAGCACATCCACCAGTAAACTGGTCTTGGCCCAATGACAGTGGGCCTCGGCTACCCGAACCGCCCTGGTTCACTAGGGCTGTTTTGGGTCACTTGGGCCCAAGCCCCTACAATATTGATTTTTCAA
>NW_027069960.1:519766-545850 GCF_002906115.3 Quercus suber | reverse complement strand
GAGGACAACAAAGTCCGAGGTCAAGGTAACCTTCGTGCTAGCGGAAAGACCCCACCAAGTTGTATCTGAACTGGAAATCGGATATAGCTTAGGAGGCGTCGGGGAAGCTAGCAAATATCTTTTTGAGGCCATCACCTCCACATTAAATGCTTTCTAGCTAACAGTCTGGCCGCATTAATGTGGAGGTGATACCTGAACAGTAGCTAAGCAGCTTTATGGCCACTAAGCTGAAGGTTCCGGTAGGTACTGGATGGGACAAAAGGAGTGTTAGCTAGAAAGCATTTAATGTGGAGGTGATGGCCTCAAAAAGATATTTGCTAGCTTCCCCGACGCCTCCTAAGCTATATCCGATTTCCAGTTCAGATACAACTTGGTGGGGTCTTTCCGCTAGCACGAAGGTTACCTTGACCTCGGACTTTGTTGTCCTCGGACGTATGTCATGCCGTGGTATATAATATCTACTCGTTTCTTCCATACCACCCATATGATAAGAATAAAACTTTTTAGGCTGTCCTCGGATTACTACATGTTCTCGGATTGGGCCTTTGGGCCCTGAGCCTATTTCTGAGGATTACTATACCTTTTTTACCTAACAGGCCCCACAGTGCAAAATACATGAAATCCAATATAAATGAACCATACGAAGCTTGATCATATATTTAATTATATATCTAAAATTAGAAGAATAAAGAGTTTAAAATATTATACTTTTCAATGTCATTTGTTTGTCTAATTAAAAAAATAATTCAAATTTATTAACTTTTTACATAATGCTACGAACAACGCTTATTTATTAACTAGAAATGTGTGCTTGTGTATATATATATATATATATGGTGTGTGTGTGTGTGTGTGTTGTTTTTTTAATTGTATCTGTCTAAACTAAGCATATATTTAAAGTCAAAGCTAAGAGAAAATCTAATTAAATTTTAAATTGGAGTCTAATGTTGTGTCATGACTCAAGTGTCCAATTTTAGTTTTTATTTTTTATTTTTGTGCCAAGTGAGTTAATTGAGGAGCAACCTTAGGACCACAACTTTTTACACAACTTTTACCATAACTCGCCATATGGCGAGTTGTGAAAGGTGGAGGCGTGAACCCATATGGACCCGCCATTTTTTTTTCATTGCTTACAACTTTCCAGGTGGCAAGTTGTGGTAAAAGTTATGTCCTCCAAATCCAAAGAGTCTAAAATTAATAACCACAAAAAATAAAATCATCATACTTTGGCTTCACTCTTTTCATACTTATGAATGTTTCTTACAAATGTCTATAATTTTAAATATATGTTTTTAATTCTACTATAACCAAATTATCTTGGCATGAACTTTGTTATTTGATATCTAAAATTCTTTACTCATTACAGAGTGCCTCAATCATTAATTTTTCAATTTATTTGCATGCAGTTATGTAAAAATCTCAATTGTTTCCTTAAAGCTCACAACAAATAATTAAACCAATATTGTTGTAATTTTATTATTTTTTACCCAAAAAAAGTTTTAAAAAATGGTTCAGGTTGTGGATTGTATTGTGGGTTGGGTCGTGTTGACTCACAAAAAAGAGAGTCAGGTCATAGGTCAACCTGTTTTTGCTTCGGGTCAAAAATAGGGCTCGGGTCAGGTTAACTCAGGAAATTCTGACCTGTTTTGCCATGTCTAATCTTGACTTATTATTTTTTCTCTACTATTTATAATAGAGGATCAAAATTGTGGCAAAAAATTGTCCATAAATTTTCTCAACCAATATGAAAATGTAATTCCCATTAAAAAAAGGATTAGAATATAAGATAGGTAAAATTTAAGTATTATACAACATTATAAGATTTTATAATCATTTTACCTTTCTCTCGAAAATAAAAATAGAAAAGGTTTTTAATTAAAATTTTAAATTTTAAAACACATGTCCTCATCAATCATATGGTTTTCAATTGAATTCTAATTCTATGTTATATGTCTCATCTAAATTTTTTTAATTTTTGAATCAAGTGAGTTAATTCAATGCAAAATACGAAGAGTCCAATATAAATGAACTATACAAAACTCGATCATATATTTAATTATATATCTAAAATTAAAAGAATAAAGAGTTTAAAATATTATACTTTTCAATGTAATTTGTTTGTCTAGTTAAAAATAATTCAAATTTATTAACTTTCTACATAATACTATGAACAATACTTATTTATAACTTATATATATGTGTGTGGGGTTTGTGTGTGTGTGTGTGTGTGTGTTTTTTTTTTTTGTTTTTTTTTTTTTTTAATTGTATATGTCTAAACTAAGCATATATTTAAAGTCAAAACTAAGAGAAAATCCAATTAAATTTCAAGTTGGAGTCTAATGTTGTGTCATGACTCAAGTGTCCAGTTTTAGTTTTTAATTTTTTTTGCCAAGTGAGTTAATTGAGTGCAAAATCTAAAAAGTCTAAAATTAATAACCATTAAAAAAAAAAAAAAATCATCATTGTCTATGCACATCACCCTTTGCCCCATAATATTATCCTAAAGACTCTCTCTCTCTCTCTCTCTCTCTCTCTCTCTCTCTCTCTCTCTCTCTCTCTCTCTCTCTCTCTCTCTCTCTCTCTCTCTGTTAGAGTAAAGCAAACAAAAAGAAAATACAAAACACGCATGCTCTTGTATACAAATATATGTAGTTATAGATATATGACCATTAAAAAATCAACAATCAATTATAGGCTATATACTTATAGTTGCATGAATTTATGTAAATTTATATCTATATGCAATACAATAAGATAAATAGGTCCAGACCCTACATAAGGTTTTCATTTGAATTTTGACTCGTGAAATATTTATGTTATCCTTAACGTGAAAACTAAGTTTTTTGTTTTCTATTTATTTGTTGTATACTATCTGAGAAATACTCAATTAAGGGTGTGTTTAGTTTGAAGAAAATTGATTTCTACAAATACTTTTTGAATTTATGAGTCTTTAGGATGAGGGAAAATGTTGGTCAATTAGAAATTGTTTTTCGGTTGACCGTATAATAAAGGCACTTATGGTAGAAGTTTGTTTACGCTTTCATTTTTTGCTAAACCATTTCCACCTCATTCAAAACTTACTAACTGAACCTCTAACCCCCTACTGCCTACCACCTAACCTCCACCCCCACTAATGCCCCTAATTTCCAATGGCCAACCACCATCGCTAGTGGGCACAGGTGGTTGCTTGTCGCCGCCACCGTTGGTCTCCTATCATGAGTTTTTTTTTTTTTTTTTTTTTTTTTTTTTTCATTTTTTTATTATATATATGCTTGGGAGATGAGAAAAAGTAAGAAAATAGTAACAAAAAAAAATGTTTTCCATACCATTTTTAGAAATACAACAAAACACTTGAAAATAATTTTAAGGTCCGAAAATATTTTCCACCGAACCAAACACAACCTAAATTATCAAAACCTGAGAACATGAGATGTTCTCAAAATATCGTGTTTGATCACTCAAAATTGAGAATTGCGAGTAAAACACTCTTTTTTGAACGTTGTAACCAAACTTATGTTTTTTTTTTTTTTTACCCACAATTTGTAGCACTTAAACACCAAAAAATATGGCCTAAACTCTACTTCATATATATATATATATATAAAATAAAAAAAAATCTACCAAACAAGCCTTATTATTTTAATAACCACCTGTGGGGTCCGTGGGCCTGATAGCCTCGGCCCATCATGTAGCGGGCCCAAGGCCCATGCCGAGGAGATCAAGCTATTTCTGAGGAGAAAGGGGGGGAAGCCTATTCTCCTGGATCAACGCCGAGGATACCTTGTCCTCGGCCTGACAAAGGTGATTTTGGGGAGAGGTTAACCCCAAAGTAAGCCGTCACTATCGCATTGAATGCACTCAACCAACCCCCCTGGCCGCATTAATGGGGAGGTAACCCCTTGGCAGGATAACGTTGGTCAGAGTGAGCCACTTGAGTACCGATAAGGCCTCTGATGGGATAGACGACCAGAAGAAAGACGAATAGACAATCAACAGATGGAAGCAAGAGATAGGAAGAGAAAAACTATAAAAGAAGAGCTAGTAAAGCCAAAAGAAAGGGAGGGGAAAAAGGAAGAAAAAAGGAGAGAGGCCTCCTCGGCCACAGGCCGAGGAGCATTCCCCCATTTGTAAGAAAACACTCAGCCATTTTTTAAGATAAGTTTGGGTATGGTGATCGACGGCCAGCACCTAAGCCTGTCAGCCCACTCTCTATAAATGTATTGTTTGGGCTTATTGGGCTGCAAACCCACCTTTCAGGGTCAATCCAAATCGAGCCCTTACACCACCCATTAGTAATTAATAAAACCAGGAATTATTGTTTGGGTGGGCCAAGCTTAAACTATGGTATTGCAATTCTTGAAAAACTCAAAATGAGAAGAAGCATGAGCAGAAGGAGAAGAAGCAGAAACAAAAGAAGAAGATCTAATACTATATATTTTAATCAAATTAATGATAGTTTAATATATTGATATGTACCTGAAGAGTGAGAAAAAAAAACTTAGTGTATTTTAGTATATTTTATTTATATGATATTATATATTTTAATCAAATTAATGATAGTTTAATATATAGATATGTACCTAAAGAGTGAGGAAAAAACTTAGTGTATTTTAATATATTTTATTATAATGATAGTTTATTAAAAAAAACTAACATGGCTCTGCCACAGACAAGAAGCAGAAAGATATATATATATT
Organism: Quercus suber; assembly: GCF_002906115.3. Lineage (NCBI taxonomy): Eukaryota > Viridiplantae > Streptophyta > Magnoliopsida > Fagales > Fagaceae > Quercus > Quercus suber. Next base: position 541,153 of record NW_027069960.1, on the reverse strand, counting down.
TTTTTAGAGGTAAACAATAGAAACTTTATTAAAAGAGAAAACTATGAAACAAAGTAACAACACCTTAGATGGCTCTTAATGTGGTCATTCTCAAACAAACAAACAAACAAACAAAAAAAAAAACTCCTAACATGGCTCTGTCACTAAGAAGAAGCAGAAAGAAGTTTTTTTTTTTTTTAGGTAACCAATGGAAACTTTATTAAAATAGAAAATTATGAAACAAAGTAACAATATCTAGGGCCCAGGAGAGGAAAAACTTACGCAATTCATTTCATCAAGAAGAAGAATAATAATAATTTATACCTTTAATGTGAGGTAGTTTCAACTTTGTAGCAAAGAAAAATGAGTGAAGAAGAAAAAGAATTTACGTGAAAATTGTTGTCTCAATAATTCAATGGTAGTCAAAGGGTTTCACAAAGTGTGAGCTGCTTTTGCTGAAAACTAATATGGTGACACACTGAGAGATACGAAAGTTTTCCAACGGAAATATGTTATTCTATTTTATATAAAAAGTTTTCCGATAAGTGGAGGCGTGAAAATTGATATGGCGACATACTGAGAGATACGAAAATTTTCAAACGGAAATAAGTTATTCCATTTTAAAAGTTTTCCAGCGGAAATATGTTTGGTAGTCAAAGAGTTTCACAAAGTGTGAGTTCCTTTTTTGCTGAAAACTGATCATGTATGATGTGTGGCAATAAGAACATACAGGCACATTAATGACATGTTTGGATGTTTAAAAAAGAAGGGAAGTAGAGTAGAGGGAGGGAGAGTAATGCAATTAGCTTGTTTGGAAGTTTTTTAAAGAATGAGGGGGAGGGGTTTGGAGGAGTTTGGAGGGGTTTGGACTCCCTCTAGCCCCCCAATTTTAATTCCCCCAAATTGGAGAGATTTGGAGGGGGAGTAGAGTACATAAACTATTGACCAAATAAATTACCTAATTTACCCTTATTATATTAACAAAATTACACAAGGGAAATGGCTAATTACTTCCTCCCCCCTTACTAATTTTAAAAACATCTAAATAAGGTGGAGGTGAATCATTCTCCTCTACTCTCCTCCCCACTACTCACCTTCCCTCTACTCCCCTCTACTCTCCTCCCTCTCTAAACTTCCAAACAAACCATAAGAGATACGGTTCTATATTATTCTATATTAAATATAAAAGTTTTCAAATAAGTGGAGCTGCGAGGGACGCATACCCCAAAACATCAAAAAGAAAAACTCAACTATGCAACCCATACGCCTACAAAAGATTTCTCAGTGTGTCACCGTATCATTTTTCAGCAAAAAGCAACTCATACTTTGGGAAACTCTTTGACTACCATTAAATTATTGAGATGAAAATTTTTTCTTCTTCACCTATTTTCTTTGCTACAAAGTTGAAACTCCCTCACATTAAAGGTATAACTTCTTCTCCTTCTTGATCAAATGAATTGTGTAAGTTTTTCCTCTCTTTTCCATTGTTTACCTAAGAAAAAAAAAAAAACCTCTTTTTGCTTCTTAACAACTTAAATATTACATTATTTAATTTATATGATACTATATATTTGCCAACGGGGGCTTGGCTCAGTTGGTAAGATTCGGACACTTCGTCTAACCTACCTAGGTTCGAGTCCTGCTGCCAATAGGAATCCGTTTGGTGGACATTCACATGAGTTTGCTCAAGGGTTTTAACTCTAGCCTCCTTGCCCGGGGGCTAACGTAACCTAGCGAACCCCTATTTTCTTTTTTCTTTTTTTTTAAAGAAAAAAAAGATAACTATATATTTTAATCAAATTAATGATAGTTTAGTATATTGATATGTACCTGAAGAGTGAGGAAAAATACTTATAGTGTATTTTAGTATATTTTATTATAATGATAATTTACTATATATTATTTAAAAAATTTAGCTCCTCCAACTCTTTACGTGGTCCTTCTCAAAAAAAAATAAAAAAAAAAAAAAAAAAAAAAAAAAAAAAGGCTCTACTACGGAGAAGAAGCATAAATTTTTTTTGGAAGTAAACAATATAGAAACTTTATTAAAAAAGAAAACTATGAAACAATGTAACAACACCTGGCTTCTAACGTGGTCCTTCTTAAAACAACTCCTAACATGGCTCTGCCACTGAGAAGAAGCAGAAAGAAGTTCATTTCTCTTCTTTTTTGTTTTTAGGTAACCAATGGAAACTTCATTAAAAGAGAAAATTATGAAACAAAGTAACAATATCTAGGGCCCAGGAGAGGAAAAACTAACGCAATTCATTTGATTAAGAAGAAGAAGAAGAATTTATACCTGCAATGTGAGGGAGTTTCAACTTTGTGGCAAAGAAAATGAGTAAAGAAGAAAAAGAATTTAAGTGAAAATTTTTCTCTCAAAAATTCAATGGTAGTCAAAGAGTTTCACAAAGTGTGAGTTGCTTTCTGCTGAAAACTGATATGGTGACACATTGATGGATTTTTAAGTGAAAATTTTTGTAAAAGAAAATAAGTGAAGAAGAAAAAGAATTTAAGTGAAAATTTTTGTCTCAATAATTCAATGGTAGTCAAAGAGTTTTACAAAATGTGAGTTGCTTTTTGCTAAAAACTGATATGGTATGGAAGTTTTCCAATGAATATATATTATTCTATTTTATATAAAAAGTTTTCCAATAAGTGGAGGTGTGGAAATTGATATGTTGACACATGGAGAGATACAGAAGTTTTCCAACATAAATATGTTTGGTAATCAAAGAGTTTCACAAAGTGTGAGTTTCTTTTTTGCTTAAAACTGATGATGTATGATGTTTGGCAATGAGAACATACTGAGATACTAGGAGATACGGTTTTATGTTATTCTATTTTAAATATAAAAGTTAATAAGTGGAGTTGCGAGGAACGCAGACCCCAAAACATCAAAAAGAAAAACTCAACGAAGAAGAAAGTAGAAAAAGAAGAAGAAGAATTTAGTACATTTAATGTGAGGGAGTTTCAGCTTTCAATAGCAAAGAAAATGAGTGAAGAAGAAGAAGTATTTAGTTCAGTAGCAAAGAAAATGAGTAAAATTTTTTGTCTCAATAATTCAATGGCAGTCAAAGAGTTTCACAAAGTGTGAGTTCGTTTTTTGCTGAAAATTGATCATGTATGATGTGTGGCAATTAAAACATATTAACACACTAAGAGATGCAGTTCTATATTAATCTATTTTAAATATAAAAATTTTCAAATAAGTGGAGTCTAAAAATTAACAAACAGGTTGTATGCAAGTGTAAATTAAAAACTAAGATAAAGGGAAATTGGAGAACAACTAAAGTGGAGAACGGCAAATGGAACAAGTATTCTCTATTTATGAAGGAAGTGATGGCTTAGTTTTAAAGCTAAGTTATTAGCTTTCTTCTGAAGCTAGGGGAGTGGATAATAAAGAATTCTTGAGAAAGTCTATCTCACCTTGAGATAGAGAGAGCTGGTATTTCATTTATATAGAAACCATTACATTTTGTATATTATCCATTTAGATGGATATGTACGAAGGAGAAAAAATAGGGAGCAAATCATGTGTAACAGCTGTTAGACTTCCATAAGAAATAAGGACAGCTAGCTATGGTATTTTGAATTTGTTGGCTGTCTACCTTTTACAATTTAGGTGGTTTTGATATAGAAATATTTTCCTCTTGAAATTTAGCCTCCTGAATTTCAGTTACACTTTTAGATAAGCCTATTCAAATAAGCTGGAATGGATTTGCGTCTAATATTGATTTGAAATTCAAAAGGAAGTTGCAGAGGATGCTGACCTTGTGTTATCTTCTGCATCTGTTTGGTTTTTTTGGCTATAACTTTCAACATAAATTATAATTGATTCAGAATTGGTATTTTATGAAATGAAATTTAATTCCCTACAATCTTTCTGGAAATAGAGAAAACCAAATTTCAATGTTTTCTAGACAAAAAATGTGATTCAACTCGTTGCTGAAAATTATAATGATTTTTGAACTTTTTTTTTAAGAGAAATCATATTAATTCTGATCGGTAATATTTAGATTCCAATTAATACTGATGGTATTAATCATATTTCAATGTCCAACTTGTTTTTCAAAAGAGCAAATAAGGTGCCAGAAAGGAATTTATCGCAATCTAATTTAAATCTCAAATTTATTATCTGTTGTATGATGTATGCATATGAATACCCTTTTTCTTTTTCTTTTTCTTTTTTTAACTTATAAAATAAAATAAAATGCAACCCAATCAAAAGTATACTTAATCAATTTTAAATAATTTATTGTTGAAACCAATCAAAATCAGACGTGATTAGGCTCATTGTGTAGGTGTGTCACAACCATTGAAAATTGTCTTGATGATAACTTTTGATCAAGTGGTCTAATCGAGGCCTATAACATATTGTTGTGACCGTAAGAACATCAAGATTTGCTTTGTATCACAAACTTGAAGATCTAAATATTGAAATTATGATTATGCCCTTGGTGGACAATTATTGTTTTGCCCTTAATATTGGTTAAATCTAAGTTGTATAGTATGAAACTTGAAACTAATTTAGAGCAAGATTAAGCTACAAACTTTTAGAAAAATAAAATTTCTTATAATTTGTTGACTAGGTTACATTTTGCAAGTGTTAACGAAGAAAAAGTGGGTGTGATAGTGAAATGCGACCATTCTAAGCTGGAGTAGTGCTTGTCCTTTAGAGATCATGCATAGCATCACCTGTACGGCTGTACCTCCAGTGCCTGAAAATTGATAAAACATGAAGTGATGATACTTATTAGAACTTTCAATCATTTCCACCACATAAGACCTACTAAGGAAAAAGTGCTTCAAAACAAATATGTTTTAGATGCAGAGCTACGAAACATACCTTTCTTCATTCCATTATCATTTTTACACCCTTGTAGTGACATTTACTCGAGCACCCAAGCTTAGTTGTTGAAAATGAAACAAACAAAAAATTATAACTAAGAGCGATTAGAATCATAAATTTTTTTAGAATGATGGATATTCACAATACTTCTTTAGGCAATTTGATTTAATTTATTAAGCTTCAAAGGGTCACAAAACCTGATAAAAACCATCAAATAATGCAAGTGTATAAATGAAACCTTAAACAAGTAAAATGCATATACGTACCATTTCAAGCATGGTGTCTTTTTATGATTGTAATTATGAAGAAGGAAACCTCTTGGGAAGTTTGAATTGCTTATCTACACAAAGAAATCCTATTAGAATATATATTGCAGAAATATTGAAGGAGATATGATTACAAATCTACACATGCACTCCTCAAAACACATCTTGCACAAACAATTGTTAATGACTACCTAAAAAAAATGTTTAGTACAAAATCAGTGTGGGCTTGGTTTTTTTCTCCACTGAATAATGAACGGAGTAAAATCAAATATGTAGCAATTTCCCATTCATTAGAGATTCATAGTATTGTTTTTTCTTCAAATTTAGAGTTTTAGTTCATTCTCCAACACAATCTGAAGTAAAATTTAGGAACGTAATAGGGGAGATGTTGTTGAGATTGATACTTGGGAGGATGCTGCTGGAAAAAATGGAATGTGCAGGGATTGGATATTCTAAGATTACCATACCTAAGAGATCATAACTAGGGCAACAAGGTGCAGCATCTGTAGGTTGCAAGTCTTTTAAGTACTTAACAAGTTTATCCTATTTAATCTCGATGCAGCACTTGGGTGATCATGAACCAAGAAACAAGAAGGTTATCTAAAAAATTCACTAGGAATCAACTAAACTAAATTTATGGATAAAGGAGACACAAGTGATGGAAACACTTTTCTAACATTCTCAACTTAATAAGAAAATAATGAAAATATTAAAAAGATTACCCAGTGAAAATTTTATGATTTTATGAAAATTACCAGAGTCGGCCTTAACGATCACCATCCTCTGTGGCTCCATGGTACCGATGTACTGAATCTCCAATAGTTGTTGGTGGATTTGTTCCACTAGTGGCCAAAATTGAACATTTTTCAAGTATTGTGAACGAATTCAACAGTGGCATCAAGATAGGAGAATTATGTGGGGTAGAAATTTAGGAAGAAGTTGGGATTAAGTGATGGATATCTTGAGGTCTAAAATCTTGGACATGAACTTCTAATTGAATAGTATATGCAATTCCATTATTCTTGAAGACATGGTTAAGATAAGACAAAAGGTGATGATTCTTGGAGTTTAGATGGATGATGTTTCTTGAAGACATGGTTAAACTCCTGCATATGCATTTTGTTCATAGTTACCTCCAATATTTCAATAATTTTTCTTATAAAAAATTGATATTTCTAGTGCTCTATTTGTATAGACAAAATAGAAATGCAGTAAAAATAGTGTAGTAATTGATCATATATACTATTTGTATTTACAGTTTTGAAAAGTGCATGATATAACGACCAATATAGATAGACATATTTCATGCCTATTCAAGAATGCAAATATCGTTTGATCAAAAAGAATGCAAATATAGTTTGACAAATAAAAATGCAAATATCCTTTAATAAATTATTTTTACATTCTTAATTGTGTGTTTTTAAATTTGACCAAAGAATACAATATTTCAAAATTTCAAATCAATTTTTTATAATATAAATCTTAGAAAAGTAACATCAAAATGCATTATAGTTAAATAATTAATGCACCACTCAAAATAATTAATATAAAAAACAATTAATATTTTTATCCTATTAGTAATCTTTTTAATTACATATAATAATCTTTTTTTTATGAAGACATATAATAATCTTTTTAATATATAACACGAAGAATAATTATATAAAATAGTTCTTTAATATATAAAACAAATAAGAATGTCATATTTCAAATAAATTATTATCATTATTATTATTATTCCAAATAAAAATAGTTTCTGTAGGGTCAGTTTTTATAGCCCAAGCCCAAAAGATGTGGGTCGAAGGCCCAACGAACCCAGAACAATGAATTTGTAGAGAGTGGGCGCAAGAGTTTGGCTGATTATGAAGTAGACAATGGTAGGCTAAACTACTTGCAGTAATGATAATATGAAACAATGCTCAAACAACTCCATGAATGAGTGTCCGAAGAGGTGTTTTATTGAGTGAAACAGTGATTACAACATTCAGAGCTATAGCAAAACTTTTTTCTCTCCCCTTTTTCCTCCTTCATTATCAGGGACCCTTCTTCTTTATATAGCATTCTCTCTTATCATCTCCATCGTCCACCTGTTCTTCATTTGCGTATCTACTCAAGTGTATGTCACGTCATGCGTCCACTTTAGTTCTTTGTGAGTGGCGGTAGCTGAGGTTACACTGTTCAGGGGTCTTCTCCACATAAATGCGGCCAAAAAAGCTGTTGCAGTGCATTAAATGCGGTGGTAGCAGCTTTTCCTTTAGATATTTTTTGGCTCTGATCATCTCTGGATCCGCCCAGAGCTCATCCTTATCATTGGGATTGTCAGGAAGGTCATTCGGACCTTCCACTCGTTTGTTTGATCAAGACTATTTGTGGCCGAGGAGTGGGACGTCTTCGGACTAGTAGAGATCTCTTCGGGCGGTATTCCCTCTTTACTTCTGGGTTTCCTGCCTTCAGATGGGCTGTCCCAACCACCTATTGCTCCTCGGAAATATAATAGTCCTTAACGGGGTGTCTCGGGCCCATTATGTAGCTCTGGGCTTTTACCCCCCACAATAGCCCCTTAAAATCTTAATTTTTCCCTTGTATCCGAAGAGAAAAAAAATGGGATTTTGACCTGCCCTGGAGCTAAGGCTTGAAAAACGGACAAAAATCCGGCCTGGCACGTGTGTAGGTATAGATGCGCGCGCTTCATCATTGCTGCTGCTATTTTCCATATTCCCAAAGCGTTACATTAATTACTTTAGGGGGCGCCTTGTCCTTTGCATCCAATGGTGGGCTATTGATCCAACGGATAGGGTTCTTCCTTGGGATTTCGAGAGAAATAACTTCTGCCCCTTCGCTTGACCTCGTATAAAATCTCAGAGGTGGGCATTTCTCCTTTACTTCGCAACTTTCAGACCATTCCGTGAGAACAAGCACACAAACGCTCCAAGCTCTTCCAATCGCCGATTTCAATCCTTCCCGAAATTCTCGAGAATCCTTCTGCGAGTTCAGTGACCGGGATCTAGTCCAGTTCCTATAAGTTTCTATCATCTCAAACCTCCAGTTTTCTCTTCGACTATCCTTTTTCCAATTGGGGCGACTGTTTCCTCACTACTGCGTCGTATCTCCAATTTTTCGTTGAGTAGTGATGGGAAAACTCGAGTACTTGGTAGATAGCCCTGCCCAGTTGGAGAAGTTTAGGGCCACATACCGCATACCCTCGAACGTGGGTGTGAGGTATTGCCCTCCGGAGAAGATACTAACTGACCGGGAAACGGGGGAAGTTGTGATTCCTGTCATTGCCTTCCTAGAAGGGGGAATGATAATTCCTATGGGCCCTATCACCACTAACTACCTTCGAAACCATAGGATTACACCTTGGCAATGTGCGCCTAATATGTTTAGGATTCTAGGAGCGATTGAGGACCTTAACCGCCTCTTGGGATTGGGGCTCACCTGGCTTGACGTGGTGCACATGTATGAGTTCCACAGCCAACAAGGAGCGGGATATTATTTGAAATCTCAGTGTGACATTGTTAGGATCATTTCCTGCCTCCCTAAATCCAATAAAGGGATGAAGGATGACTACATGATCATCTCGGGCGCGTGGCATGACGGCCATCACTGTTCGACCAGAGCAGGAAAGCCAGGTGGGACACGTTAGACTTAGGCACACTAACCATAGGCTCAGGACCTTCGTCTTTTAACAGTTTTTGATTCTTCCTGTATTACTGCTTTCTAGTTTCTAACAAAGTTCTGTTGTGACTTGTAACAGATAGAAGAAACATCTCTCCTCGGCTCAGCCTTGCCAACTTCGCCGCGCTCAACTATTTGCTGCGATCCGAGATCTTCGTAAGCGAGGACGGACAACTCCGATCGGCTCCCCTCATCCTAGAGTGCAAAGCGAGGCGAAAAGACCTCCAACCGGTCGGCAACGCGATAGTCCAGGGAGACGAACGTCTCAACCGTATCGACGTTTCGTTCAAGGGTTTCTTGGCGCCGCACGACCTTCCACTAGTACCACACCCAAACCCCCAAGGTATACCCCCTCTCGTCCAGCCACCACAGCAAGCTCCCCTTGGACTAGAGGCTGAGGGTGAAAAGGTTGGTTCCTCCACTTCCTCGCTAGAAGAACAAATAGACAAGTTCCACTTCGGAAGGGAAGCTTCCGGGGCAAATCAAGTGGTAGAGGTCTCGGACGCCGAGGAGGGAGGTGATAGGCATTCCAGTGTCCACTCACTGTTGGTAACTGCCCTCCCCGACGACTCTTCGGACGAGGATATGGCGGATTTGAAATGCCTGATGAGGAACAGGGGCTAAAAGGTCGAGCAAAAAGGCGCTGGGACCTTTCATCCAGTAGAGGTCCTGCCTCCAGCGCCTCTCGCGGCTCTTGGAGTCGACTTGAAACCCACGCCGAACCTTCAGAAGAAGAGGCCCCATGAGCCCGAAGAGAGGGAGGTGGGGTTGCCACCGAAAGTAAGCAAGCAGCAGAGGACGGTGAGGGACCGAGGCAAGAGGGCCTCTTCCATTGACAGCCGTGACGAAGACATTGGGGCTGAGGTCCGCCGAGGAGTAGGACCTCGCATATGGTCCCCAAGACTTGAGCTGGATGGCGCCCTCATTCTTTGGGATACATCCCTCAGGAACTATGATGGGGGGAGGGCAGGATACGTTGCTGAGGCCCTGCAGCAGCCACTCCTTTTGCCTCACGATATGGAGTCCTATAGGCGCTTCAACTAGCAGGAGCTCTTCTTATCCCTTAAGAGGGATATGGCCATGGTAAATGAATTTGCTCTCTTAACTTGAGTTCCATTTTTAATTTGCCCTGCTTCCTTTTTTCATCTTGTGCTAAAAATGTTGTCATGCAGATTACTCAGCAGATTTACGTGACTGAGGAATGGAACAGAAAGTCCCACCTCGAGGCCCAAGTAGCAGTCCAGTCTCAATCTGAGGCGGAGAGGGCTCTCGGCCAGCTGAAGGATGACTATGCTTGCCTATACGAGTAGCTTAAGGCCGTGACCCGGGAGAGGGACAACAACAAGGCCGGCCTTCCAAAACGCCGAGACCCAAGCCGAGGAGCAGCGCAAATAATTGCGCGCGTCAGAGATCAACCTGGCAACCGAAAGGGAGCTGGTGAAGGGTCTCAAGGCTGAACTCCAAAAAGCCAGGGAGAGCGCCCGAGTGGCCGAGCAGGAGGTTCAACTGGCCAAGGAGTCAGTTGAGGCTGAGAGGAAAGCGGCGTATCAGCTGGGAGTGGATGAGACTGGAAAACTGCTTACGGAGCAATTTGCTTTGGTGGCTCATGAGTACTGCGACGTAACCTGGCAAAAGGCATTGGACGTCATTGGGGTCCCTTCAGACTCTCCCCTGAGGCTTCCTGGGAGCATATACTACGATCCAGAGATTCGAGAACTTCCGGAGGCTGACCCTTCTCCTGCTCAACAGCCTTTTGAGGCCATGGAGCAAGGCTTAGTCAGTGTAGCTTCCCCATCCGCCTTCGATGCACCCCGAGAGGCTGGTCAACCAGTTGAACCAGCCAAAGACCAAGGTCAGGGGTTGGACGAAGAGAAAACTCCTGCTGAGTCCCAGAGCCAAGCCCTAGAAGCTGCTGCTCAGATGGGCCAGGTTGCTGACCCTGTGGTTCCTTCAGCTCGAGAGTAGATGCATAGGGCCCCCCTTTTCTCTCTTGTTTTTCTTTTTGTAAGAGGTTGTAATCTACTCTTTTGATTAATGAAGCAGCTTTTCCTTAGCGTTTATTTCCTTTGTTGCATGTAATATAACTTGTAGTTATTATGAAGTCTTGTACTTTAACTTTATTGTGATCCTTTCCAAGCTTACACGAAAGAATAAGAGGCGATGTAGGTTAGGGTTAACTTTAACACATTCAGGAACTTCAATCATGGCTCATCAGAGAATGGTACTTCGATAAAAACCACTATATTTGGATTTAGAGTCAACACTTAAAGGAATCGTAACAGTGTCAACTAACCCATATCATCTGGTCCGAGGACTACAAGCATGAATGGATTTAAGTTTAAACACTTAAAGGAATCGTAACAGTGTTAACTAACCCATATCATCTGGTCCGAGGACTACAGGCATGAATGGATTTAAGTTTAAACACTTGAAGGAATCGTAACAGTGTTAACTAACCCATATCATCTGGTCCGAGGACTACAGGCATGAATGGATTTAAGTTTAAACACTTAAAGAAATCGTAACAGTGTTAACTAACTCATATCATCTGGTCTGAGGACTACAGGCATGAATAGATTTAAGTTTAAACACTTAAAGGAATCGTAACAGTGTTAACTAACCCATATCATCTGGTCCGAGGACTACAGGCATGAATAGAATTAAGTTTAAACACTTAAAGACATCGTAACAGTGTTAACTAACCCATATCATCTGGTCCGAGGACTACAGGCATGAATGGATTTAAGTTTATATATATTGTTCCTATCTCAAAAACTCAACCAAATAATTTGAATAGAAAATATGAACAACTCTTTTCAATCAAAGCTAGTTATTTATGGGGATAGGCCAAACAGATTATCACCGGACAATGAACTGGAATTTCACACACTCATCTTTCAAAATCCATCAAATGCCCTATCTTACTTGTCTAAACTCGTTTCTCTCATTAAATGGAACTTGACTCTTTAATATAAGTTTAAAATAGTTCTATTTGGCCAAATATTTTGTGAAAACTTTTTTATTGAGCAAAAACAGACTATATTTGAATGGAAGTTACAAGGAGGTGAAGGCTTCTACATTAAAATTGACTTAACCTAATTAGGGCTATGCATCAAACTCGCCTACTTGGCAAAATTGACTTAACCTAACCTAACCCAACATCTTGAGTTGGTTTTCATAAGTTGGTAGGTTGGGTAAGGTTAGAATTTTATTTTGACTTTTAAGTCAAGTGTGGTTTGGGTTGATAGTTTTTCCAACCTATTGAATCCACCTCAATTTGCCATGTGTATAATTTCGAAGGTACCAACCAATTGAGATTTAAGACTCTGGGCCAAAATGGTCTTAACTTTATAAGGTTAAATATGGTACTTTGCATATATAAAAAAAATATTAAAAAAAACCTTAGGTATAGTTAAGGAGATTAGGTTTTCTCACCAAGTTTAACAGTTTAAACATGTGCACCAACTGTAAGTAATATTTTTTTAATGACAATTAAATTTATTATAAATAAATGTTTTATTTATTTATTTATTTATTTTTTGCTAGGTAATTGTTTATGCAGGGGCTCGAACCCCTGAGTTGAAGGTCACTAAGGAGACCGGGTACCACTTGGGCCAACAGGCCCGGTAAATAAATGTTTTATTTAATTGAGAAATCTATCGTACTACACATGACCTTATTATTTCTTAGTAGTTACTGGGTCATTTGCACACCTATAATTATTGGCTTATTTGCATTTCCCCCCGTAAGTGTTTTTTTAATAATTTCATTCTGAAATATTTCAGAAAACAACAAGGAATAGTATCGCTTTTGATGATGATAATAATAATAATAATAATAAAATTTAAAAAACATAATAGGGTTTTTCTTGCAGGAAACCCAAAACTCATTGTTCTTTGTGAAGAACTTCTCAAATTTATGCAAGTACTCCAACGTTTCAAAAGCATAAAAATAGTGCCACCGACTAAAAACAAGGACTCCAAAGTCCAAACAACTCTTATTTAATACAAGATTTTGCATCTGCATCAACTTCTAACTCTATATATATTTTATTCCAATCCCGGTTTGGTTTAGATTTACCTCTGAATTCTCTTTTCTCTTGTACAAATAATTAACGTGGTGTGTAAATTGAGTTATAACAACAACAACAAAAACAAAATCTTGCTTCCTCTTCTCCTCTCTGACTAATACCGTCATGGATTTGATACCATGCATCAAAGAGTTATGTGCAGCTCTGTTGCCTTGGTGTCTTCCACATAGTAAGATGCACATTAAGAGGTCCAATCTGTTGGACCAAGGCATAAAAACAACAACTCTGGATGATCTTCACGACAGTGTATTAGTGGAAATTCTGATTCGGCTACCTTTAAGGTCGGTATTTCAATGTAAGTCCGTCTCAAGTCGCTGGTTCTATTTAATCTCTACTTCCTATTTTGCTAACCACGTTAATAGCCACTGCTCTTCAATGCATCCACATCCGCCCTTTACCTTGCTCATCCAGAGAAATTGTGATCTCTTCTTAACTCTCAATAAACCCGAATTCAAATCCTTTAAATCGCCCAATTTCATAGCAACGCCAAATCCAGTATACAACAGCAACAATAAGAGTGTTGTCATTGTTGAAGCTTCGTGTAATGACTTGCTTTTATGCAGCAGTAGCGAATTTAAGCCTCCATATCAATTGACATTTTATGTGGTAAATCCAATTACTAAGCAATGGGTGGTACTCCCTCCTGTACCTTTATTTGGTATTGATTACCGGGTCGGGTTCATATGCCGTTATGACAATCATGACACCCTCAATTATAGGGTCGTATATATTCCCCCATACGATGCAGAGTCAAAGGAAATGGAAATTAAAGTAGAGACATTCATATCCGAAATGGGTGAATGGAGCGAGTCAGTGGTGTTGTGTCCAGGTGACTTTGGCCGTCGTGGTGTTCCTTATAAGAATTTGCCTTTTTGGTGGGATAATAGTTGTGGCCGCCTTATCTGGTTCGACCCATATAACCGTGAATGCTATCGTTTCTTTGAGCACCCTATAAAGTTGGATCCATACCACGCACAGTATTGAATGTCATGGAGAGTATGCTGATTGCTTACGTCAATGTCAAATTTCAAAAAATCCACTTGGAGCGTGTCACGGTTGCCTGAGGATATGTCAAATTTTAAAGAATCCACAAATGATTTTGCGCCTTTGGGAGCTCAAAGACTATGATGATAATGGAGGAGGTAAATGGTGCTTGGAGCACGAGATGCAGTTTGATGAGATGGTTTTGGAAAAATATCCTCAGCTCAGAGAATACAAAAATAGTGAATATTGTTCAATGTTAGTGGCTTATCATCCAAACGTAGGGGTGGCAAATGGTCGGGTTTGGGTGGGTTTGGGGTGGGCATAATTGAGTTGGGTATATAAAACTCATTTACCCAATTAAAACCCACTTAACTAATTCCTTATAACCCAAATCCAACCCAATCTAATTATTATGGGTAAACCCCAACCCACCCAATTACCCAATTATCAAAATTACCAAAATGCCACTAAAGTGAAAATGACCAAAGTACTCTAAAATCTTCAAAAATGACCAAAATGCCCCAAAAACCTGAAAATTACCAAAATACCCCTAAAACCCAAAAAAATGACCAAAATAACTCCGAAACCCAGAAAATGACCAAAATACCCCCAAAACCCAAAAAATGACCAAAATACCCCCGAAAGCCAAAAATGACCAAAATACCCCCTAAAACCTAAAAAATGACCAAAATACCCCCAAAACCTTAAAATTACCAAAATACCATCCAAAACCTAAAAAATGACCAAAATACCCCTGAAACTCAGAAAATGACCAAAATACCCTCAAAACCCAAAAAATGGCCAAAATACCTCCTAGAACCTAAAAAATTACCAAAATACTCCCGAAACCTGAAAATTACAAAAATAATCTCAAAACCTACAAAATGACCAAAATACCCCTAGAACCCAAAAAATGACCAAAATACTCCTGAAACTTAAAAATTACCAAAATACCCCCAAAACCCATAAAATTACCAAAATATCCCCAAAACCAAAAAATGACGAAAATACCCCCGAAACCTAAAAATTACCAAAATATCCCTGGAACCCAAAAAATGACCAAAATACCCCTGAAACCTAAAAATGATCAAAATACCCCCAAAACCCATAAAATGACCAAAATACCCCTGAAACCTAAAAAATGACCAAAATACCCCCAAAACCTAAAAATGACCAAAATACCCCATAAACCCAAAAAAAAGTCCAAAATACCTCCAAAACCTAAAAAATTACTAAAATACCTCTGAAACCTAAAAAATGGCCAAAATAACCTCAATGCCTAAAAATTGACCAAAATAACCCTAAAAACTAAAAATGACCAAAATACCCCCGAAACCTTAAAAATGGCCAAAGTAACCATGAAGCCTAAAAATTGACCAAAATAACCACAAAACCTTTAAAATGGCCAAAATAACCACGAAGTTTAAAAATTGACCAAAATAACCTTGAAACCTAAAAATGACCAAAATAGCCCCTAAACCTAAAAATGACCCAAATACCCCCTAAACCTAAAAAATGATCGATATACCTTTGAAACCTAAAAATTAACTGAAATACCCCTTGAAACCTAAAAAATGACCAAAATACCTCTGAAACCTAAATACGACCAAAATAACCCCTAAACCTTAAAATGACCAAAATATCCTCGAAACCTAAAAAATGACCAAAATACCCCGAAACCTATAAAATGACAAAAAAGCCCCTTAAACCTGTAAGTCGATAAAAATACACCCTAAACCTAAAAAATTACCAAAATCTCCCGTAGAACTAAAAAATGACCAAAATACTCCCTAAACATAAAAAATGACCAAAATACTCCCTAAACCTAAAAAATGACTAAGATACCCCAAACCCCTATTTTGGTAATTTTAGAGGCTTTGGGTGTATTTTGTTCATCTTACAGGATTAGTTGTATGTTGGTCATTTTAGATATTTTGAGGGGTATTTTGGTCGTTTTAAAGGTTTAGAGGTATTTTGGTCGTTTTAGAGGTTTCGGGTATTTTTGGTAATTTTAGAGGTTTTGGGTTTATTTGGGTCATTTCAAAGGTTTAGGGGCATTTTCATCACTTTAGAGGTTTGAGGGTATTTTGGTCATTTTTTAGGTTTCAGGGGTATTTTGGTCACTTTTTAGTTTTAGGAGGTATTTTGGTAAATTTATAGTTTTAGGGGGTATTTTGGTCATTTTTAGGTTTCGGGGTTATTTTTGTCAATTTTTAGACTTCGGGGTTATTTTGGTCATTTTTTGGTTCCAGGGTTATTTTGATCATTTTTAGGTTTCTAGGTTATTTTGATCAATTTTTAGGCTTCGGGGTTATTTTGGCTAATTTTTAGGTTTCGAGGGTATTTTAATCATTTTTAAGGTTTCGAGGGTATTTTGGTCATTTTTTAGGTTTTAGGGTTATTTTGGTTATTTTTTAGACTTCGGGGTTATTTTGGCCATTTTTTAGGTTTCGGATGTATTTTGGTAATTTTTAGGTTTCTAGGGTATTTTGGTCATTTTTTGGATTTTAGGGGTATTTTGGTCATTTTTAGGTTTCAGCAGTATTTTGGTAATTTTTTGGGTTTTAGGGGTATTTTGTAGGAATGGCAACGGGTCAGGTTCGGGCCGGGTTTTTTAATACCCGAACCCGACCTGCGGGCCTGAACTCTTGGCCCGAACCCGGCCCGTCGGGCCCCGCGGGCTCCACGGGCCCCGTTGGGCTATGGTACTTCAAGGCTCATTCTGTGGCCCAATAAAAAAAAAAAATTTGTTTGCTTGATGCTGATTTTCTCAACAACCAAACAGTAACGGGAAAAGAACACAAGAAAATCCAGATCTGAACAGATGGCAACCAATCAAAACCATTATTTTCTCAACAACCAACAGATCAGAACAAGAATTATAAAAATAGCACTTAAACTAGAAAATACAAATTTGATTACAATAGAAAATACAACAGATTGGAACAAAAACCATTATTTTTCATTACAATATTTTCCCACATCAAAAGTAAAAAAAAGATTTAACATATAAACCCTAGGTTCGAACAAGAAGACCCTACAAAATCAAATCAAACAAGTAGATCCTATTCAACAAAAATAGCACTTACACTAAAAAATATAAATTTGATTCTATGAACAAACAGAACAATTTCCATTGCAAGAGCTTGAGTTCACGACGAGGTGAGGGAGATGAGAGCGTTGCGGCCTTGTGAAGTGGAGGAGGGCCTGACGAGGTAAGGGAGGAGCAGCGGCGTCTGCAGGCTATGGCAAGGGGAGGGAGGCAGGGAAGAAAAATCGACGAGGTAGAGAACAGAGCGATGCCGGAGAGGTGAGGTATGCAAGGAGTAGCAGCGCCGGTGAAGGAAGCAGCGCTGGTGAGGGAGAGAATGAGAGGCGGCTTGGCAAGACAGAGAGGGTGAGAGAGTGAATGTGTCTGATTAGGGTTAGAAAGTGAGTATTTATAGCTAGGGTTTTTTTTTTAAAGTTTTTAATATTATATACGGGTCGAGTTCGAGCCGGGTATGCCTAATACCCGGACCCGACCCGAACCCGCTTCGGGTTTTTTAATTAAAACCCAGACCCGACCCTAATGTTAAACGGGCCGGATAAAACCCGACCCATTAGGGTCGGGTCGGACCGGGTACCCGCGGGTCGGGTACATTTTGCCATCCCTAGTATTTTGGTCATTTTTTGGGTTTTAGGGGTATTTTGGTCATTTTTAGGGTTCGGGGGGTATTTTGGTCATTTTTTGGGTTTTAGGGGTATTTTGGTCATTTTTTGGGTTTCGGGGGTATTTTGGTTATTTTTAGGTTTTGGAGGTATTTTGGTTATTTTTGGGTTTCAGGGGTATTTTGGTCATTTTTAGGTTTCAAGGGTATTTTGGTCATTTTTGGGTTTCGGGGGTATTTTGGTTATTTTTTGGATTTCAGGGGTATTTTGGTCATTTTTAGGTTTTTGGGGTATTTTGGTCTTTTTTTGGGTTTCGGGGGTATTTTGGTCATTTTTTTGGATTTCAGGGGTATTTTGGTCATTTTTAGGTTTTGTGGGTATTTTGGTATTTTTTTGGGTTTCGGGGGTATTTTGGTCATTTTTTGGGTTTTTAGGAGTATTTTGGTCATTTTTAGGTTTCGGGGGTATTTTGGTCTTTTTTTGAGTTTCGGGGGTATTTTGGTCTTTTTTTGGGGTTTAGGTGTTATTTTGGTCTTTTTTTAGGTTGAGGGGGTATTTTTAGGTTTCAGGGGTATTTTGGTCTTTTTTTGAGTTTCGGGGGTATTTTGGTCTTTTTTTGGGTTTCGGGGTATTTTGGTCATTTTTTGGGTTTAGGTGTTATTTTGGTCATTTTTTAGGTTGAGGGGGTATTTTGGTAATTTTAGTAGTTTTGGGGTTGAGTAATTGGGTACCCAATTAAAACTCAATAAACATTAGTGTTAATTGGGTTTAACTGGGTTAATACCCATTTAGCCCAACTAATAATTGGGTAGATTTGGGTTTATTTTAAGTAGGTGGGTTTGGGTGGGCAAATGGGTTTGGGTTGATTTTGCCACCCCTATCCAAACGACAGGGATGTCGTCTATTTGATTATTAAATTTCTCAAATCTTGGACGCATGGTAATAATGTACAACAACTAATGGTTATATCGTGCAACATGCGGAGAAAAACACTGGAAGTGATCCATGATAATCCATTCACGCCAGGAATTCGTAATCGTATTATTTCTTACCGCAATTTATTCGATGTTTTCACCTTTGTGCACTTGTGGTGGCCGACTCCGATATCTTCACTCTCATAGAATGTCATCTGCTTATGGTTCGCTTGCTTCCATTTGTGTATAATGATTTGTCTATATTTATTTATATTACTATTTCTATGGATAAAACCATAATCATATTTATATTTTATGGTTATTTGCTGATTTCTTTTTTATCTCTGCATTACCAAGTGTGTATCTTAGGTATTAGTATTACTATTAGCATTGATTGTCACCTGTAATGCTAATTGTCTTACTCGGATTTCGCCTGCACATTGTTGGGTTTTTACTTGGCGATGCAAAAAGCGTAACATATGTGCAACAGTAGGGTGATAAGAATCTCAGTTTAGTCACTCAACTAATCCACTCGTGGAGTGCTAGTGGTATAGACGTATAGTAGTAGTGAGACTCCCCACCCCTATCTCTTAAAGCTGAAGGAAGGTATTAATGCAGGCTTTCCCTCTAATAGAAAATTCACCATAGGATAATTTTGTCCCTTGAAAAGCAAAAAGTAGGCCCTTTCTTTTTCAATAATAAGGACTAGATCTAATGCTGAAGCCGAGTATTGTGCAGTGGCATCAACTATTAGTGAACTTGTATGAGTTGGATCTCTCTGACTTAATTAAATTGGGATTTCAATCACAGAAAACCCTATGGACATGTTCTTTGAGAATCAGAATGCTACCCACATAGCCTCCAAGTAGGTCTTCTACCAGAAAACAAAGCTGTAGAGCGTATGCAAGTGAACTTTCTTAATTATATTCAGTTTTAGAGTCATCACCAACCATTGGTGTGATTGATCACCTAAGTCTAATCAATTTTATCTCCTAAATTAACTAAGAAAACCCTAAAGCTCCTAAGCTAAACTAGGAAATAAAAGAACGTCTCAAACTAGAAATCATAGATTTAGAAGGTTGGTTATGTGTGAAAAACGTGTTAGGGATCCCACAACACCTATTCAAAATGATATT
Organism: Quercus suber; assembly: GCF_002906115.3. Lineage (NCBI taxonomy): Eukaryota > Viridiplantae > Streptophyta > Magnoliopsida > Fagales > Fagaceae > Quercus > Quercus suber. The sequence continues at coordinate 521,603 of NW_027069960.1, read as the reverse complement.
ACCTCATTTTGAATTTAATCTTAAAATTCACCATTTAAAGAGCAATTAAATATTGGCATTTGGTTTTAAAAAGCATTTAATAATAGTTAATTTACTATGAAAATTCTTACTAATTCCTAAACCTAGATAAAATACGTGGTGTTTGGAACTAATACTTAGTATTCTTTACTATGAAAATATTTTAGATATTCAATGTTTGGTTGAAATACTTAGTAGAATTCTTAAAAGAAAAACCAATAGGTTAATTAATCCCACATTGAAAAATGAGTGTGAGTTAAAAATGTTTAAAGCCTATACTGTGTATCTAAGAGTAAGGCCATTTTGCATATATATCATTATAAGTTTTTTTAAAACCTTCTTCCCCTCTCCCTATGCCTCTCCCTGTGTGTGTGTGTTTAAATACTTAGTATTCTTTAAAAAGAAAAAAATGTTTGGTTAACACGACCAAATCCAAATCGTTTGACCTGACTCATGGTTACATAAACAGGTGGGTTCATGAAGAGTTGGGGTATTTCAAATGTAAAAAGAATGGCTTTGGGATGAAATTATTAAAATTTAAAAGGGTTTGGTACATAAAATGTTTAGAGGCATTTGGATTTGGAAAGGCTCTTTTAATCCATACCCAACTTATTGCCATTCCTTTTTTTAATGGAGTTGCCTCCACCAAGAAGTTCTTTGACTTCTTTCTACAATTTTCAATAGACAAAAGTAAACAAACTAAAAAAATATCAGCGTGGGACACTACAAAGGTTTTTGTGGGAGTGTTATAGAGGTTGAAGGCTCAAAAGTTTGGAGAACTGGAGTTACAAATAAAATTTGTTACAGGCAAGTCTGTTTTATCAAGTGAAAATTGTAATACTTGAGCTTCCATCACTTTTTATTAGTTTGAACCAAACGCAGAACAAGATGTTTCCACAGATTCAAATAACCTACACCAAGTTGAATAAAATCTCATCCAAACTCGATAACAATAGTTTAACATTAAAAGGACAAATTCATGATGAGAATTTGAACAAAATACTAGATGTATAAGAAAAACAAATTGGCTTTCTTTATGGAAGCTGTTCAGAATAGCGGATTCTAGAGTTGTCAGAATCCACATTGGCCAATATTAATCTGCTAAACTGGGCAACAACAGACACCTTTCTTCAAAAAGCATAAAAAAAAATCACCTCAAAATTAATTGGGATGTAAATAGTACATACTGCAACTTGGTCTTCTCACTTTAGTGTCTTGTCACATTGAGAGAGAGTAAGGATTAACCTATATTAATCCCCTAACCTTAATAGCCAACAAGGCACTCTTGCTTTGCACGATTATCTAAAGCTTGGCGTCCAACAACTCAAATTATCATAGCAAATTCGGGTAATCTTATAGATTTAATTTGCCATTAGCCAATTTTTCTATTTACTTAAACAACAAAAGGTCAACACTCACATTATATAAGTCATGATATGCCATTTGGTTTAACTAGCGAGTGAACATACAAAGTAATCAAGAAAAAATGATGGGAGAAAAAATGAAATAAAATTAAACGTCAATATTAATCATTATTTGAAAAATAAAAAAGTGACCAAGAGGCGTAAGAAATAAAATAGAAATGACCATACAAAAGACATTGAAAACTTTATAGTGCAACAAAATCAACCATTACATTCACTTAATTAAATCAATAATTAACAATTAAATATAATAATACAAAATTTAAACTTGAAACTAATCAAACTCTTACTAGGGAAATTATATCTCCTATCATAGCTAAAAATGAGATGTTCTTTAGTAATTTAGAAATTATATTAGAAATAAAGTTGGATTTTTTTTTTTTTTTTTTTTTTTT
>NW_027069960.1:364095-519696 GCF_002906115.3 Quercus suber | reverse complement strand
GCGCGGCGTTTTGCGACTAGTTAGTATAAAAAAAATCCAATAGGCTAAGTGAGAGTCATTTCTGCAAACATAATCACTCACTAACAAATGAAAAAACATATGTCAGTGATAATTTTTTTTTTTCGTACATGTCTTTTTATTAGATTTTGATACGAATTACGTAGTATAAAGATACAAAATATTTTTTCGTGTCATATAACATGTGTTGAATCGCATATATAGGGGTTCAGTAGCTAGAATTGAGCTATATAAGTTTTTACGATGAACCCCTATTATCACGTGATAAGTTCTTTTAAATATAGTGCAAAGCAAATGTGTCAAAATGTTTCCTCTTGCCGTTACAATATATTTAACTACATATCTTTGTCCATTTGCAAATAAAAGAGAATTTCATAGAGCAATTACATCAATGATGCTAAAAAATTTAGATTTTACAAACTCGAAAAAAACTACTTTATCTATTATAACACCTCATTTACAAGCACCTAACATCAAATGTTCTATTTTAGCATACTACACATTAAAATAATATAAAAATAATGCACAACCCACAAATTCATTTCACATAACCTCTTTCTCTCCCGTCTCTTCCTCTCGCCTTAAATCCTCTCTCTCTCTCTCTCTCTCTCTCATGCACCTCCATACACACTACAAGACAGTCACTCCACCACTAGCCACAACTGCCAATCCACTCCCACTCCCACCACCACCACCAACCACCGTCTCCACTAAACAACCCTCGAAACTCAGCAACCCAAAAAACCTAAAACCCACCAAACAACAATCTCCACCATAACCTCCACAACCCACCAACAACGTTCTTCACCAAAATCGAAAGCCATAAAAACCCAAATACAAAAAATCCAAACATCAACGCCGATCTCAGCAACCACCGCACACCGTTGCACACTGATCCAAACAACCACAACATATCATCGCACACTAATCTTAACCCCATTGCTTGCCTAAGCTACACATCATTCTCTAAGCCATTTATCACCATTTTGCTTTGAAGGCAAGAGATGAGAGGAATAGATAGAGGAGAGAGTGAGAGAATGGAGAGAGAGAGAAAGAGACTAATTTGATATTGATAGTAGCTTGCTACAATGAGCTGTTACTACCAGTAGTTCACTATAGCAAGTTGGGAAATTTTTTTAGCTTTAGTACCATGATGTGGGTGTTTGGAGCGTTAAATAGTTTTTAGAAAAACCATTTTAACACCACTACTGTAAACTTTTAGAAAACTAAAGGCCTGTTTGGTACATGTGTTTAAACACATGTTTAGTTTTTAAATAATATTACACGTATTTACACACTTTTTCACTCACACATATTTTCAAAATACAAACAACATTACTAAAACAATTACCAAACGGCCCCTAAGTGTTTTGAAAATTGTAAAATCTAATAAGTGTGAAAAAAAAAAAAAAAAACAACAAAACAAAAACTAAACCAAAAAGATAATGCAATGTCAAAATCATTTGACCTGAAAGCTTTTCTTTGGTGTCTTGTTCAATCTTTGGACTTTCCTTTCTAATTCAATATCATCTTTCTCTGAAAGACTCCTCATTAGGGATTCACCATAGCTAAACATTCTTGAATTCATACACAAAAGGACCAACAAAGTGGTTATTTTTGAAATCATGTTTGGCCTCAGAGCATGCATAAAAAATGCAAAGCTTTATAAGTTGTGTTTTACCTTTTCCATGGAATACAATATCCTTTTATGGTGGAAATCATTTCTTCCTATAAAGCTAAGAAGGTAAAAGCTAAGATTTACTTTGGGGTAAAGGTTCCTCTATATTTAGAGTCCTCTTTACTTAAAAATCTATTTGATTGGATGAAAAACAAGGAAGAGAGAAAATGAGGGAGAGACAATAGATTTTTGGGTTGTTTGGTTAGGAGAGAAAAGGGGACATATTTTGGTAAACTATTTTACCTTCTACCAACCGAAATGTAATCTCTCTAATTTGGTGAGAAATTGTGCTAGTAGTTGCTTCAGCCTAGTGTAATTACATTTTTGTTCCTCTAATTATAACGTTAACTACAACTACGTACAAACCACATATCTTTATCTTTTTTTTTCAGTGTACGGTGCCCACAAGGAGTTAACCTGCTATAACAAGTTACCAAAATATCACATTTGCTTGTTCATTTGTTACATTGGGTAGTACTAATATCACATATGTCTGTACTTTTGTCACATTCATTGGTTCACTTTTTTTTTTTTTTTTTTAATAACATTCAATACAATAATATGTAATATGTGAGAGAAACAATTCTATATCTAATTGATAGTGAGAGAAACAATCTATTTTTTTTAATAATAGCTATAATTTTAATAATTAATTGTCCCAAAATAGGCTTTAAATACCATGGAAATTATACATGTCCAAAAATAGTCATAAAATCTATGAAATTAGAAAATACTAAAAACCTTGAATATGACCAAAATTCCCTCATTAACATATAAAATGACTGAAATATCATTCAAAATTTTAAAAATGATCTAAATATTCCTGAAACCTTAAAATAACCAAAATAACCATAAAACCTTAAATTTCAAAACTGACTAAAATACATTTTTAACTTCCAAAATTAATTTAAAAAGAACTAAAAAAAATGAACAAAATAATGAAAAAAAAAAAAAAAAAATCTCTAATAAAATAATATTGATTTAATAATATTAAAATATCCTAATAAATAAAAAATAATGTTAATCTAATTTTATTTAATGATAAGAATAAATTAAAAAAAAAAAGGATTATGAATAATAGAGATTGTAGGTAGATACACCATTGTAAGTTTCTTTAAAAACCTTCTCCCCTCTCCTCATGTGTGTGTGTTAAAAATATTTAGTATTTTCAACAACAACAAAAAAAAAAATTGTAGGTAGAAGAAGAGAATAATTGCGCAAAGGAACCGTATGATGGGTATTAATTATGAATTATTTGATATATATATATACACACACACACACACTCCACATTGAAGAATTTTATATGAACAAAAAGTATAAAACTAATTAAAACACCATGTGATATGCCAATTGCTGGGTCTTTTAATATTTAGCAAATACCACGTAAGCCAAATATTGTTAGGTCTTTATGTGATATTCCAATTGCTGGGTCTTTTAATATTTAGCAAATATTTAATTTTGTTTTGATTTGGTTTAATATTTAGCACCACATGACCCAACTATTGCTAGGTCTTTTTGGCACCACATGAAGTATATACTTTATTATCCTTAAAACTAGGATGCCACATATGTCAGAGAGGAAAAGTATATGCCTTGCAGCTCTATCTTTGAGAGTTACATGTTGTTTGCATCTCTTTTCCTTTCTTGAATTTTAAAGTTTCTACCTCACCAGGTTCTTATTGGCCAAGGAAGCACGACACTATTTTTTTATACGTAACCTTCATCTTCAGATTAAGTCACATTTGAGTGAAAGACAAATTGCTTTAATTGCTTTAACCTAATGCATGGTTTTTAATTGTTATGATTTTTGTTTTTATCCACTTATAAATATAGCAAGTCTAATTCAACTTTAATCAAATTAAGATTTTTATCCACTTAGGAATTATAGTTGAAGAAAACTTATATATATTTTTTCTTAAAATCTAAAAATTTAAGAAAATTTCTGCAATTTGTGCCATCACTTGGCGTAACCACAGCGTCTAAGCGCAACTTTTATTATATACTAGTTATAGGCCCGTGTGTTACACGGTTTTATGAAAAATATTATAAAATAAATGTATAAATAATTATATATTTTAATAGATTCAATAAAAAATATGATGTTTATAAGAACTGTAACAAAAGTGGCATTACCTAAACTATGCTAACCTTATTAAATGGTTAAAAATGAACTCTTTTTATTGAGATCATACTCCTAGAGACAAAAGTCCAGGGTTAAGTTCTTTCGTTTTTGTACCAGATAAATTGCCAGTGGTGGAGCGTAATGCTCTAAGGGCCGTTTGGATTGAGAGAGGAAGGATGGAGAGTGGAGGAGAGTGGAGGAGAATAGAGTAGATAGCTAAAAATAAGCTATTTTTGGTCAAATTTGCTCTACTCCCCCTCAATCCAAACGGCCATAAAACATTGAAAGATAATCACAAGCAGGCATATGCAATTAGTGCCTTCCTAAGTCCAACACTTCTTTCTTCTATTTTTGCCCAATCAAATAAGTGATTCCCTATTTAACTTCAAGTGAGTTAGTGCTTCTTTTTTGTTTTATTGCAGTAATTCATAATTTGCAGTGTTAAAGATAAAAATTATGTTAATGAAAAAAAAAAAAAAAAAAAAAAAAAAAAAAAAAAAAAAAAAAACAGAGACCTCATGCAAGAGTGCATGAGGTCTTGCCATATGGTGCTCTAATTTACATTTAACATTTTTTTACCTCTTTTTATTAAGTATTTTTTATTGTTACCCAAAATTTTACATTAACTTATATTTTACTGCTATCTCATTAATCTCCCATTGATTGCCTTAGCTTATACCACGCCTTTTCCCTCTTCTTCAATTCCTTTAGCATACCCATCATTTTAGAATTTTAAAAAAAATAATAATAATTAAGGACTAATACTAATAACTAACCATGTTCTCTCAAAAAAAAAAAAAAAAAAAATGTAAGGCACTAGGTAGAGATAGAGAAACACGAAAATATTGTGAACAATTAAATGAAACGCATTGTTTCACTATTACCAAAAGAAAATACTTGAATTTGACAAAGCATTTGTAAGAGGAATCTGAGGGGCCGCCACCTCTTTCATATTGGCCTCTCCCCACCATCAAGCCAACAAAATCTCTACGGGTAATTTTTTTTTTACCATAGTTTTAAATCACTTATATGACACACGCATATACACTTGCTCACACTATTTATTAATGTTGCATTATCGATGAGTGGAAGGCAGTGAGAGAGTTGGATATATTTTCATTTCATGGTATGCAATATGTGAACACAATACAGATTAGTTGATTTTCATGGTCTTATTACTCTTTTGCACTTATTTTTGGTTTAATGATTTAAAAAGAAAAATTAAACTTACATTGAGAAGGCTACAAATGTGCAATGAAGTTACTAATCTAATTTTTAATATCTCAAAATGTATATGTTTCTTTGCTCAAACATAAACAATGAATCAAAGTGCACTAACAAAGCATTAAGCAACTTCTCAAATTCTTTAATGGAGGAATTTATGAAAATCAAATAGTGGAAGAATAATTCATCTCAAATAAATCAAGAACCTGCAAAAATGGTTGAAGCAGGGGAGACCCAGATATGCTAAGATTCCAGTTGGCTTAATAATAGCTATTACAATCATAGAGTTTATATATAAAAAAAAAATAATAATAATAATTAAAGACTGTTTATGACTCACACTGCTTTCTTTGTTTTTTTCTTTGTGTTAATAAATAAATAATAATAAATTATTTGTTTGAAATTCATAATCACGTCTAATTTAGCTGCCTTAAGTGAGTGAAAACTTGTGTTGACAGAATTTCAATATCTTTTTTTCCCCCAAAAACTACAAATACTATCCCTTTAAACAAATAGAGAAATAGGGAATTAATTAGAAATAGATGCATATAAAATTAAATCAAGCTAAGGCAACATATACGGTTAACAGAAGTACACAATTAAGTAAGACAATAAGCAAGAAACTACACGTCTCATTAAAAAAAAAAAAAAAAAAAATCATAAGGTTCACCTATTAACTACAATTTTTTGATTCAACTGACAAGACAACTTTTGTCATATTTGATCGAGATGCTGAGAAAATCTTAAATAAATCTGCAAAAGATCTTGCTGAAAAACAAACCGAGGTACAACTTATTTAAATTAATAAATTTATTGTAAAACTATAGATTATAATATAAATTAAATTTCTTAATATGCAGATTGATATTGAAGAAGGAATCCCATGTGATCTTAAGAAAATTTTAGGAAGACAATACATTTTTCTACTTCGCTTGAATGAATAATAATAATAATAAAGCCAGTATGCTAGATTATTTCTTTCTCTATGCTATACTAATGTAAATAACATGCTTAAATTTAATATGAATGCAGATACCTATGCAAAATCTTAGCCACAACAAACCTGCCAACACAAACTTCATAAGATCCAGCCAAGAATCTTCCAATGCCATTTCATCAATCATCAACACAAATGATGCAACAAAAGGAACAAATGATGGAACAAAAGGAGAAAATGATAAAAGCTCAGAAATTGAACAAATAAGGATAGACCAAACTTCAAACGTTGAAGATGAAGAAATAGATGATGATAACATACCCCTCAACATGTTTTACAAGCGTCGACATACTTCAAAAAACAAAGCATTCAAGAAATAAAAAAACAAAATATCGCAATAAACCTCTTTATTACATCACAAAATAAATATCAATAATATGGAATGAATTACCATGCTTTTATCAACTTTTATAAAGCTCTTTATTACATCATAAAATAAATATCAATAATATGGAATGTTACCATGCTTTTATCAACTTTTGTTATACAATATTGCTCTAGAGTTGATTCTTTTTTTGCTAATTCAAGTACATATACCTAATAGCCACATTATACGTTTTCACACTAACGATTCCGTCAGCCTCTGCCGTTTATTGGGCCTTTGGTGATGAGCTTCTTAACCATTCCAGTGCCTTCTCTATGCTACCAAAAACTGGCTTCCGTGATGCCGCCGTTATCTTGATGCTCATCCACCAGGTTGTATTTTAACTTAAATTTTTGTTTAATCAACAATAAGACTTAGTAGTATAAACCAAGCAAAGGCTTAGACTACAGTGTGTGTTTTGCTTAAAATCTACCTTTACCCAACTTATTTTTTAAGCAAAGTAATAAATCATTGACTATAAGTTATTTCTTACTTCTTACATTAAGAAATATTAACTAAATACATGAAAATAATTCATATTTAGTAATAATTGCACTCATATTTAGTAAAGTTTATTGTCATTGAATGAGAAATTTGGTTTCAAATTTTATGGTAATTATAGGTATAAACAAGTGATAATTTTAATGGAATCTGAAAATGTGCTATGTTTATGGAATAATTTATATTTTTTTAAGCAAAATACATCATTGAATATAAGTTATTTCTTACATACCCTTTAAGAAATTATGATCTAAATACATGAAAATAATTTATATTTAGTAATAATTGTACTTATGAGTTCTAGTTAGCTCAACTGTTATGATTAATTATCATCAAATAAGAGATATGAGTTCAAATTATAGTCTCTATCTATCTATATATATATATATATATATAAAGAGAATAGTAATTTGAATGGAATCTGACATTGTGGTATGATTATGTAATGGGTGCAGTTTATAACATTTGGGTTCGCATGTACTCCATTGTACTTTGTATGGGAGAAGGTGATAGGGATGCATGACACGAAGAGTATTTGTTTTTTTTTTTTTGAGAAGCTAGTGGAGATATTAGATTGTATCTAGGTGCTTCACTTTGTATATCATTTTTGGGGATATTCATGTTAGGGGAGTAACATGGTTTTTTGATACATGATATATACATGATTCTTGTTTCTTTGGATTCACTGTTTATTGATTTATATTTATGAGATTATTCATTGATATATGTCTTTATTATGTGTTGTGTGAATCATACAATAATGTTATACCTGTTTATTTACTATTTTTTGTCACACATGCGTTTATGTGTTTGTTGAGTGTTTCAGGAATATACAGGTTGATTCAATTGAGCGACTGTCTACACTTGCAACTGATGGATAGTAGTGAGGATTGAATTTTAGTTTTTATGAGCATTATTTATGTAAAGGGCTTTCACTTGTAAACTTTGAGTTTTTAGTTTGTGTTTTGTCATGAATTGCCAAAGGGGGAGTCTATTAGGTTCTAAAGATTTAAGAATTTATGTATTTAGAACTCTAATATGTAATGTTGGCAAACTATGATCAAAACAATATATTTAGTCTTGTTTAGGCTTGCTCAAAGTTGTGTCTTTCATGTAAAGTTGGAATCGAGAGGCTGCAGATGCATTGGTGCATTTCGGCCTGGCTCGATCGATCGAAAGAAAGACTCGATCCATTGAATCTTGGGCAGAATATTTTTCAACAGAATATTCTAGCTTAGTCCTAACTCACTAAACATTTTGGGTTTTCTGTTTTTACCCTCGGTATATAAAGAAAAACCCTAGCCACATTTTTAGAGTTGCTCCTATTGTGTTGTTGCTCATACTTTTCTGTTTTGTGTAAATCTCTTGTGAGATCTAGAGGAGCTTTCCTTTACACAAACCTTAGGGTTTTCTAGGTAGAGATTACTTCAACACCTTGATGATCAACTTGGTTGCTGCCATTGGAGCTTAAAGAATAACAAGCGTGGGTGCTTGTATCTGATTGGAGAATCCAAGAAAGAAGGAGTCCATAGATTCGGAGCTTGCACGTGGTCGTGTCAGTAAGTTCTACTGGTGGGTAGCATTAGGAAGTCAAGCGGGGAGTTTGTAAGTCCTTTTGTATGAACTTCAATTTTTTCGCATAGTGGATTCAGGTTTACCTTGAGGATAGCTAGGTCAAATCCTTCCCAGGTTTCTTACCGGTTTGGTTTTCCTGGGTGATCATATCTTGTGTTATTTATTATTCCACTGCTTTATACTTTTGATATGATTGTATGTTTGTGATAATCGAGAATTGCTTAAATTGACTAAGTTAATCACTTGGCTAATTTACTAGGTTAATCTGGTTGGTTTAAGGGGTTTAAAAACCGTTCATATATATATATATTATATATATCTGTTTTTTTTTTTTTTTTTTTTTTAGAAATAATTACAATATCTATGCTAACCCTGTAACTTGAACATTTTCTTCCTGACTCCCACAATTTGAACAGTTTCTCCCTTAAACCCTAGACACTATGTGTATGGGGAGGTGCCAATTCAGCTACATGGCCCTCGACATATATATATATATATATATCATTCAATAAATATAGAACTTCCTTTAAAAAAGATTAATATGTTTATCATAATTAAGGGAAATCCTAATGGTTACTTCATTTGAGCATATGTGAAAAAGGCATATACATACCACAAATGGCAAAGGATAAAGAAAAAGTTGCTAATCCCTTTTAATATGGGTAATTGATTTGCCTCAATTAGTCGCCCAAACAACATACTACTTATTCATTCCGCAGCCACAAATAACAATGTAGCGTTGGCCATCGGTAATTTCTAATTTGAAAGTATAGATTTCTTTAATAGCTCTACCTTCGTTTCTTTTAGCTAATATGTCTTTACTAAATCAAAATCAAACCACAAAAATCATATAAAAATCACCAAATTAAAGTTTAAAATTATAATTAAATTTTTAAAAAAAATGTAGGTACAATTGCACAAAAATTCCATGTAACTAAGTCACACTCAGGAATATTGGACCCTTTTTCCTTTGTATAAATAGGGGGGGTCCCAATGGGATGAGGGGGCTAAATATTTTCTCTCCAAAACATTTATATTGTAGGAACATAAAAGTTTTCCATCGTAGACTTTTCACGCTTAAAGAACATGACTTGCCAACAAATCAACCTATAGTTTTTAGTACCTACAGCAATTTCACGACATCAAGAACAAACCCCAGTGTCAAATTCCATGGCCTCCTATTACATCAAATGAGTGTTTAATTTTTCTCGGAAAGTATTGAATAGTAAAGCTTCTGGGCCATAGTCACAACTACAACTCTCAATCATGTTGGACTTGGATGACACCTTTCCACAGCATATCGTTATGAGATACATAAAAAATTTGGAGTGTACACAACGTTTAGTGTGGATGGGAAGAAATTTCATCATATTCTAATTGGTTAGGTCAATACGGGACCTATTTCAATTAAATGATCTTTGAATTTTGTATACAAGTAATAATCAAGAAAACTTCCGCCAAAAAGTTGGACTTTTGGCAAGAGAGAAAATTGATGTCTAGACAAATCAAGCCAAACAAAATGGAACATGTTCTTAATTTCTTATCTTGATTTGTTCCATGTACAAGATTTACAGTCAATGCTTGACATATAGAAGTTGAACATCTTATGTAAAGTTTATCCTTTGAAAGCTTGAGAAAAATTTAATTTAAACCAACACAATATATAAATTATAAAGGAATCAAAGAAAAATTGTCAAAAATAATGAAAATTTAATCTGTGCTTAAATTCTTATAAGGATGAACAATGGCAATATCCTTTAAAAAAAAAAGATTAAAAAAAAAAAATCTTTGCTTATTTTGTACGTATGATAAAGTCCTATCACAAAGTTTTTTTAGAACTCATGCTGATTAGTAATTAGGAGTTATAAAGGAATAATCATCAATATATATATATATATATATAAAGTAGAGATCTCATGCGGGAGTGCATGAGGTCTTGCCAAGTAATGTTCTAATTTTGCATTTAGCATTTTTTTTTTAACCTCTTTCATTAAGTATTTTTATTGTTATCCAAAAATTCATATTAACTTATTTTACTATTAGCTTCTTAATGTCTCATTAATTTACTAAACTTGCACCACACCTTTCTCTATTCTTCATGTCTTTTAGCTCACCCACCATTTTAGTATTTTAAAAAAAGCAAAAAAAAAAAAAATAAATAATTAAAGACTAATGGTAATAACTAACCAGATAAGGCCCTGAAGAAAGATAGAGAGACACTAAAATGTTGTGGATTTTTGTATAAAACGCACTGTTTCACTATATATTACTAAAATAAAAAACCTGAGATTGACAAAACATTTGAAAGAGAGAGAGAAAGAGGAATCTAAGCGATCACCACCTTTGTTATATAGGCCACCCACTACCATCAAGACACCAAAACCCCTACGGTTTTTTTTTTTTTTTTTTTTGTCCTTTTTCTTTTTAAAATTAGGGGTGGGTAATTTGGTTGGATAGTTTTTGTTTTGGGTATATAAGTAGAGAGAATATTTAGTGCACAATGTGAAACCATATTCTACCATGGTTCAATTTTAAATCATCTAAAAGACACATGCATACACATTTGTCCAAACCATGTCATAATGTCGCACTATCGATAAGTGGAAGATGGTCAGAGAGTTGGACAAACTTTCATTTCATGGTATGAAATATGTGAACACAACACAAATTAGTTGATTTTCATGGTCCCGTTACACTTTTGCATTTATTTTTGGTTTCATGATTTAAAAAAAAAAAAAAAAAAAATCTTACCTTAAGAAGGGTACAAATATGCAATGAAGCTATTAAACTAATTTTTAATACCTTAAAATGTATATGTTTCTTTACTCTAATTTAGTTTCCTTTTTCTTTATAATATATATACACAATATTATCTAAAATCATCTCACATAAAATATTACAAAATTATTCGTGTATTGCACGGGCAACTTACTAGTTGGCAACAAATACCCGCCACAAGTTCACCCTCATAATGACTTCAATTATCTTAAATACCTAAGGCTTGAAGCACAAAGTGCACTTCTTGTTTCTCCTTTGTGAACTACTTTCTTCTGTCTGCACTTCTTGTTTCTTGTATTGTCAATTGCAATTTCACTCTCCAATTATGGCTGATGGTTTTATTTCTGTTATCTTGGAGCAATTGGCTTTAATCACTACCCAAGAGGCAGAACAAGAGATAAGGTTGGTTGTTGGTGTTGATGAAGAAGTTCGAAGGCTTGAAGGCGATCTACGAATTGAGCACGCAGTGTTGAACGATGCTGAGAAGAGACAAGTTAAGGAGCGTGCTGTGAGGTTTTGGTTACAAAAGCTCAAAGAGGTATCCTATGAGATGGATGACGTGTTGGATGAGTGGAACACCGCAATGATCAAATTAGAAATAGAGAAAATAGTAGAAGATAAAAATGCTGAAAACAATACTTTTGTGGAGAAGAAGAAGGTACGTTCCTTCATCCCCTCTCCTTCTTGTTGTTTCCATCAACTTGATAACCTTGTTCTGCGTCACGACATTGCTCACAAGATAAAACTACTTAATGGAAAATTAGATGAAATTACTAAAGAGAGAGAGAGAGGTACAGGTTTGAGTTGATTAGGGGAGCTGCCCAAGAATTCGTTGAGCGACCCAAAACTACCTCGTTTGTTGATTTTTCTGACATATGTGGTCGTGATAAGGTTAAGGATGATCTTTTGAGCATGTTATTGGGCAAGGATAGTAAAGAAGAGGAAAGATGCCCCTATGTCATCTCCTTAGTGGGCATGGGTGGTCTTGGCAAAACAACTCTTGCCCAACTAGTCGATAATCATCTTCAGGAAAAGGCCCATTTTGACAAAAGAATTTGGGTTTGCGTTTCTGAACCTTTTGATCAATATACTATTGCCAAAGCAATCATTCAAGCATTTGGAGGTGTTGATCCCAACATTACTGAATTGCAAAGTTTATTGGAAAAAATTTGTGAATTGATTGGGGGAAAGAAGTTCTTTCTAATCTTGGATGATGTGTGGACTGAAGATGACACAAAGTGGGCACCATTCAAAGAAGCATTCAAATATGGTTCACAAGGTAGTAGAATTTTAGTCACCACACATAATAAAAGAGTTGCTGATAAGATACAAAATGTAGAGATCATCAATTTAGAAGTTTTGTCAAAGGAAGATTGTTGGTTAATGTTTAGGAAAATAGCTTTTTTTGATAAGGATCCTACTCTATGTGAACAACTAGAAGACCTTGGCCGGAAAATAGTAGAGAAATGCAAAGGCTTGCCACTTGCTGCTAAGACTCTAGGGAGTCTAATGCGCTTCAAGAATAGTAAAGAAGAATGGAAGAGTATTTTGGATAGCAGCTTGTGGGAATTAGAAGATGATGAAATAAAAGTCTTTTTGCACTGTTGTTATTGAGTTATTATGATTTGCCCTCACCATTAAAACGGTGTCTCTCATATTGTGCTGTCTTTCCAAAAGATTATGTCTTTTCTAGAAATGAGTTGATATTTATGTGGATGACAAAAGGATATATTAGGTCAAACACAAATATAGAGATGGAAATTATGGCACAAGATTACTTTGAAAAGTTAGCCATACGCTTTCTCTTTCAAGATTTTGAGAAAGATGAGGATGATGGCAAGATAAAAAAGTGCAAAATGCATGACATAGTGCATGACTTTGTACAATTAATGTCAAAAACTGAATGCTTCACAATCAATTCTGACGTAGAGTTGTCATTAGATTATAAAAATGCATGCCACTTGCCAATTTCTGAAGAAACCCAATTTCTTGAGTCCATTTATGGTGCAAAAAATCTATGCACTCTCATTTTTGTATATCAAAGTGATTATAACTTAACTAAGTTATTCCAGCATTTTAGATGTTTACGGACATTGACTTTGAATTGTGTATATGGTGATATGTTAATGGAACTTCCAAATACAGTGGAAAATTTCATACATTTAAGGTATCTAAATTTAGTCAATTATCGTGGAGAAGGATTGCTTGAAACCATTTGTAATTTGTGCAATTTACAAATTTTGAATATTATAATTGAACGGTTTTAGACCCCTTTAAAACACACAGATTGCGTAGCCTAGATTAATTAGCCAAGTTGTTACTTAGTCAAATTAAGCAATTCTAGGTTAAAACAATCAAACAATCATATCAAGAATAATAATGCAGCGGAAAATAAATAACACAAGATATGATCACCCAGGAAACCACACGGTAAAAACCTGGGGAGGATTTGACCCACCGATCCTCAAGGCTAACCTGAATTCACTATGAAAGAATTGAAGTTCGTACAAAAGTACTACAAGCTCCCCGCTCGACTTCCTAATGCTACCCACCAGTAGAACTTCCTGACACGACCACGCGCAGGCTCCGAATCCACGGACTACTTCTTTCTTGAATTCTTCAATCAGCTACAAGCTCCCCGCTTGCTTTTCTTTTAAATTCCAATGGTTGCAACAGTAATGATCTTCAAGATGTTGAAATCATCTCCACCATGAAAACCCTAAGTTTTGTGTAAAGGAAAGCTCCTCAAAGATCTCACACGAGATTCACACAAAACAGCAATGTATGAGCAACAATACAATATGGACAACCTTCA
This sequence comes from Quercus suber, assembly GCF_002906115.3. Lineage (NCBI taxonomy): Eukaryota > Viridiplantae > Streptophyta > Magnoliopsida > Fagales > Fagaceae > Quercus > Quercus suber. The sequence goes on along the minus strand of NW_027069960.1, from coordinate 505,621 downwards.
AAAACGTGGCTAGGGTTTTATTTATATACCTAGGGTAAAAACATAAAACCCTAAACGTTTAATGAAGTAGGGCTGAGTTGGAAATTCTGCAGAAAATTCAACCTGTGCGATTTTCGATCGATCGAGTCTATTCTTCGATCGATCGAGCCAGGCCGAGAGTCCCAAGTACTTCTGCAGCCACTCGATTCCAACTTTACAATATTAAACCAACTTTGAGCAAGTCTAAATAAGACTAAATACAATGTTTTGATCATGGTTTGCCAACATTACAAATTAGAGTTCTAAATACATAAAATCCTAAGACCTTAGAACCTAACAAACTCCCCCTTTGGCAATCCGTGACAAAACCCTAATTAACAGCTCAAAGTTTTACAAATAAAAAGCCCTTTACAAAGATAATGCTCATAAAATTCAATTCAGCCTAACTACTATCCATAGTTGCAAGTGTAGACAGCAGCTTAGTTGAATCAACCTGTATAATCCTGAAATACTCAACAAACGCATAAACGCATGTGTGACAGTAAAGAGTAAAACAACAGGTATAACATTCTTGTAAGATCCACACAACACAAAATAAAGACATATAAAAATGAACAAGTCATAAATATAAATCAATACGCAGTGAATCATAAAGCAACAAGAATCAATAAAAAATATCATGTATATCAATCAATGTTACTCCCCCTAACATGAATATCCCCAAAAATGATATACAAAGTGAAGCACATAGATACAATCTAAAAATCCACAAGCTCCTCTAAAACAAAAAAAAACTCCCCCTAACTACAAAAACTCTACTACAAGTCAAAACTCCACTCCCCCTTTTTGTGACGGAATGCCAAAGGGCAATCACAAGTCGCCATCAAAAGGAGGTGGTGAGGGTGAATGAAGACGCGCAAGATCAGCTCGGAGAGCACGCATCTCATCCAGCAAGTCCACCAAAATCTGACCATGAGCCTGCTGAACAGTCATGACAGTCTCCAAAGTACGACGAACATCAAAGTCGGCCGAAGGAGGTGGAGGAACATCAGCAGCAGCATCATCATCACCAACAGGAATAGGAATATCCTCACCAGCCATACCTGCAGAAGAAGAAGGAGGAGGTGCACTACTAGAGGGCTCAGATCTAGGGTGTTTAGAACCAGCTCGAAGATGAGCGGCCCTCTGTCTAAGAAAAGACGCACCTAAAGGTCCTATCACATGGACGGGCTCAGAGGAAGGAAAGTCATCAAGACCAAGAAAGAGAAGAATCCTATGAATGAAAATAGGATGAACAAGAGCATGAGCAGTAGATGAACTCCTATAAACTTCGTTCAAAGAACGAAGAAAAAGATGGGGAAAACTAATAGGAGCATCAGTAACAAGAGCGTACAGAAAAACACACCTCTCAAGAGGAATGGTGTGAACATGGGAAATAGGCCAGATCGAATGACAAGCTATCCGAAAGAACAGATAGTGCAACCCAGAGAGCTCAGCAGAAGTGATCCGAGGATCAGAACCCCACTGGACAGTAGTACCAGTGACGTATGACAAAACATCGCTAATCTCGGGAGACTCATCATAAGGATAGACAGGATGCTGGACCAAAGGTACCCCTAGAGCATCAGCCACTACCCGAGGAGTAATGGTGTACTCTACGCCTCGTATCCAACTCTTAACTAGAGTGTTGGAATCATAGACGCGGATAGAGATGTTCGAATAGAACTCTCTAATCAAGGCAGAAGGTGGAGGAGGATCAGAAACATCCACCAAGGGTAACCAACCCCGACGCTCAAAATTTGCCCTAATGGCAGGATCAAGCTCATCTAACAGCACAGAACGCTCAGCCCAAATCTTTCTCTTAACGGTCAGTTTCTCAAAAGTCTCTTGGTTTTCCTCACTCGGAAACCTCTCACTATCAAAGGATGGAGGGGGTGAAGGAGAAGGTGAGGGAACACTCCTACGGGCTCTAGTTTTCCTAGGCATAGTGCTAAGGAAAGGACAGAGACACAAAGAGAAAAACACAAAGAAACAAGAGAAAACAAAACCAAGGGCAGACTGCAAATTAGCACAATAAATAATATAGAACAAAAATCTATATGATGCATGAACAATATAATGTTGTGATGCATGATCTAAATGCAGTGACAAATTAAGTTTAATTGAGAGTAATTGGACAAAATTGGCTTGAACAAGGAATTTCTATCAAAAATCCCAAAATTTTGAAAAACCACTTGAAAATTTTGCAACAAATTGATGAATTGAGCATTACAAAACACAGCACATAGATTATAATGCTTAATTACACCAACACAACAAGCCAATTTCATCAAATTCTACCCAATTTAACAAAAGCCCCAATTCGGATCAAGAACAAACCCTAGAATTTTCAATTTTTCACAAAACACAAAATTGATCAAATTAACCACCAAGGATCATTAATATAATGTGTCCCCACAAAAACCCAATGATCAATTTCATAAAATAAGGTTTGAATCAACAGAAAATCCAAAAAGAATAAAGTCCGAAAATTACCCTTAAATGCATGGATTTATGCATGAAATAATGAAAATAACATCAAAAGGAAGGGCAAAAGAGTCTTACCGGCTTGAGGAAAGAGAGATTTTGCAAAAACAACGGAGGAAAACGACAAAAATCCTGAGGTGTGGAGCCTAGCCAACGCGGAGAGAGAGAAAAGTTTGAAAAAAATTTGAATAGCACCTTTGAAAAAGTCAGAACTGAACTTTTAAAAAGCTTTTCCACGATATTCGATCGATCGAAAAATACATTCGATCGATCGAAAAGCACAGTCATTTTAAGACAAATGAGAGCACTTTTTCGATTGATCGAAAAATAGGTTGGATCGATCGAAATGGGCAGAGGCTCACTAAATTTTGGAAAAATCACAGTTTTTGAAAGACACAAGCCGAATTTTGAAAATAACTCCTCAAAGCATTAAATTGAAGAAACAAAATGCATGAGTATGAGATGGAATGCTTTTTCAAAAACCCAAAATTTTGAACCCAATATTCTTAAACAAATTGCAATCAACCTCCCATTATATTTTCTCAAGCAACAAATATGTTGTGCATAAATCTCAAGATATTTTCAAACTTGGTTGGTCAGACCAAAAACACACACTAGCATGTACAGTGTTTAACAAAGAGTAACTTGTGTCGTGTGTGATACTAGCAAAAACTTGAGATACATGTGAGGTGATATGTGAATAGCAATCAATCACAAAGTCTACAAAATTCATCACATAGAATTCAAAAGAGACTATCACCTAAAGAGTTACATCCTATAACTCCCACATCTCCTAGAACAAAAGCTTGCAATCATGTAAGTTTCTTGTATTTTTGCCTCTTATTTGCATGAGATGGCATTCAGCCTAATAGTACACACCGGTTTGAATTAAGTGAATTGGCATCAAGCCTAATAGTACACACCAGTTTTAATTTATTTTGAGGCTACACCTTATGTTCTTTTTGTGCATGTGCTACACTTTCTCGAGCACAGAATCTTATGATATGCACTAAGGTGTTCATGATTGGCTAGTGAACAGTGGTGAGATGGTTATTTATGCCTTTCTCAAAAGGATCAAGTCCGACAGTCAAATAACATGTGACTTCAAGATTAAGACAAAGTGATAAACACCATAAACATCTTTCCCACACAACATGCACTACAAAGCTCAAACTAGTAAAGTGCAATAAAGTAAGCTCATCCAAGCTAAACAAGGTACATAAGACATGTTATGTGTAAATAAATTGACCAACCTTGTTTTTCAAAAATCAAGAACATTATGTTCAACATAAATTTTGCTTCCTTCTTTTCCTTTTTTTTTTTTTTTTTTTTTTTTTTTTTATTTAAAGGAAAACAAATAAATCCTAGAATGAAATGCATGAATGTAATGCAATGCAAGTCCTAGAACAAAGAAAACACAAAAAAAAAAAAAAACAATGGTCACAAAAGAATAGAGCAATGAAGCACAAGGACCATGTCAGAAAGACTCAAGTATTTCGAGTCTTTTGCATCCAAAACTTTTTAGATGCACCATGAGCATTGGAGTTCTTATTCACAATTGAGTGATTCCCAACTCCATGATTGGAATAAAGGTTTAACACCTTTACCAATTCACCAATTAATGCCATAGGATCTTGTGCTTGAGGCACAGGCACTTTTGGTTTATTTGCTCTCTTATCAGCTTGAAGCTTGTAACAGTTAGGACGAATATGTCCAGACTTACCACAATAATGACAAACCCACGCAGGTTTACCATGCATCTTGTCCTTAGATTTGGTTGGCTCCTTAGGTTTAGATTCTCTTAAGTCTACCCTAGTCTTCTTAGGTGGTGAAACTTCAACAGGTTTAACTACCTCACTCACAGGTGGTTTGACAGTATCACTCACAACCTCACTCACAGAAGGTTCAGAAGAAGAAGAAGGAACAAAAGTAGTGGAATGTGGTCCAGTATCAAAGATGCTTTCAACATATCCTAACCCAGTTTTATCAGAAGGATACTTTTGAACATTCAGCATGTGATCAAGTTTAGAACTAGCAGATCTAGCAACAGATAAATCATGTTCCAAAGTTCTAACTTTATCAAGCAAAAGCATATTCTCAGATTTAACATTGTTCAAAAGTTCATTTGCATAAAACAGTTTAACAAGCAAATTTCTCTTTTCAAGCTCAAGAGAATCAATTTTCTTTAGGCCAAGTTCAACTTTCATAGCATCCTTTGCAGCAATTTTGCAAAGTTTGTTATAGGCCTCTTGAAGATCTGCATCTTCAGAGAGTTCCCCATCAGAAGGGTTCTCTTCAGCAGATATGCCTTCATTGACTATAGCAGTAGCCGTGAAAGCAATGAAGTTTCCATCCTCGTCTCTACCGGACTCATCATCAGAAACCTCATTATCACTAAGGGTTACAGCCATAGCTTTACCCTTAGTCCTTAAGAATGTAGGACATTCAGACTTCACATGACCATACCCTTGACAGCCAAAACACTGAGGACCCAGAGAGTTATTAGAAGATTGACCAGAATTTTCTCTAGGTTTTTCAAAATTGTTAACCTTAGTGGGATCATTCTTCCTAAAATTTCTAGGTTCAGCAGTGTAGGTACCTCTTGCCTTTCTATTTGTATTCCTAAGAAAGTTCTTAAAATTTTTGGCAAGATAGGCAATCTCTGTAGCAGAGAGCTCATCATCAAATCCACCACCATCAACATCATCAACTGACTTAAGAGCCATTGATTTGGATTTGTTTACTTTAGGTAGGTCAGACTCATAGGATTGAAGAGATCCTACAAGCTCATCAACAGGGATGGAGTCCACATCCTTGCTTTCAGTTATGGCAGTCACTTTGGGTCTAAAGTCTTCAGTTAAAGATCTAAGAATCTTCCTAACAATCTTAGGTTGATCATAGATTTCACCCAAATTAAAAGCAGAATTAACAATATCATTCAGTTTGGCATAAAATTCATCAAAGGATTCATCATCAGACATCCTAATGTTTTCAAACCTAGAAGTTAATTGCTGCAGTTTGTTTATCTTAACTGCCTTTGTGCCTTCATGCACAGTTTGGAGGATTTTCCAAGCACTATGAGCAACCTCAACATTAGAGATTCTCTTAAATTCCTCCATAGAAACAGCATTAAAGATAGCATTCATAGCTTTGCTATTGAAGCTTGCTGCTTCTTTTTCAGAAGTTTGCCACTCACTCACAGGAGTAGCGGGCTTCTCCCATCCGTATTCAACGGAGTTCCAAACCCTTTCATCAATGGATTTCAGGAATGCTTTCATCCTTACTTTCCAATAGGCATAGTTGTTCCCATCAAAATGAGGAGGAACAAACAGAGAGTGTCCATGCTCCATGACAACAGGGGTCAAGGATCAGCTCAGAGATTAAAGAATCTCAATCAAAAAGAGCTACCACGCTCTGATACCACTTGAACGGTTTTAGACCCCTTTAAAACACACAGATTGCGTAGCCTAGATTAATTAGCCAAGTTGTTACTTAGTCAAATTAAGCAATTCTAGGTTAAAACAATCAAACAATCATATCAAGAATAATAATGCAGCGGAAAATAAATAACACAAGATATGATCACCAGGAAACCACACGGTAAAAACCTGGGGAGGATTTGACCCACCGATCCTCAAGGCTAACCTGAATTCACTATGAAAGAATTGAAGTTCGTACAAAAGGACTACAAGCTCCCCGCTCGACTTCCTAATGCTACCCACCAGTAGAACTTCCTGACACGACCACGCGCAGGCTCCGAATCCACGGACTACTTCTTTCTTGAATTCTTCAATCAGCTACAAGCTCCCCGCTTGCTTTTCTTTTAATCTCCAATGGTTGCAACAATAATGATCTTCAAGATGTTGAAATAATCTCCACCATGAAAACCCTAAGTTTTGTGTAAAGGAAAGCTCCTCAAAGATCTCACACGAGATTCACACAAAACAGCAATGTATGAGCAACAATACAATATGGGCAACCTCCAAAAACGTGGCTAGGGTTTTATTTATATACCTAGGGTAAAAACATAAAACCCTAAACATTTAATGAAGTAGGGCTGAGTTGGAAATTCTGCAGAAAATTCAACCTGTGCGATTTTCGATCGATCGAGTCTATTATTCGATCGATCGAGCCAGGCCGAGAGTCCCAAGTACTTCTGCAGCCACTCGATTCCAACTTTACAATATTAAACCAACTTTGAGCAAGTCTAAAGAAGACACCATACAATGTTTTGATCATGGTTTGCCAACATTACAAATTAGAGTTCTAAATACATAAAATCCTAAGACCTTAGAACCTAACAATAATTCATAGTGGCAATTTCACAAAATTGCCGCAAGGGATGGGTAAACTAATTAACTTAAGACATTTTATTTTGGATTCTAAAGACTTTATGTCAAATGTTAAGTTTCCAAGAGGATTTGGGAGATTGACTTCTCTTAGAACATTAAATTATTTTAGCATAATGTTAAGGTGAGTGATGAATTTTTGGGAATAGAAGAATCTGAAATGAAGAAGAAAGACGATAGAATAATAATAGCATTCCCAAATTTGAAATCTCTCATATTTGGAAATTTGATAGTGTGGGTAGAATAGATTGGGATTGAAGGAGAAGAAGAGGAAGAAGAAGACTCTAATATTATTTATAATCCCACATCTTCAAGAGTTGAGCATTAACTCTTGCATGAAGTTAAAGTCGCTGCCAAACTTCTTTCGTACAACTCCATTACATAATTTGAACATCACACTTTGTCTGATTCTCAAGGAATGTTGCCAAAGAGAGATAAGAGAGGACTGGTCCAAGATTTTCCACATCCCTAACATCCTGATTGATAACAACATTGTTCAAATAGAAGGTTGGGAATTTAACTCAGAGGTAACTTCTTTTGCTTTTTCTTCTCCTTTGGATTCTTTTTTTAATTTGCAAAAATTTAAAGAAAAAACATTGTTGATGAATTTGTCTTTCTCTCAATCATTTGAATTAGCGGTTTATATTGTATATTGTTGAACATATACACATAACTAGTATGCATAGGATGTTGTTGCTTAACTGCTTCATTAGTTTGATAATATCCTTAAAAATCTCATTCATTTGCATATGTGTAGAGAGAAAACAACTCCAACTCCAATCAATGTCTACCTACGTCTTTCTGATTCATTTACAGTTTCCTGTTTATATGGGTCTTGCTCATTTTATTGATTTTTAAGGCTATGGATATAAGACTAATCTCAAATAACTCATATGGTTTTCTTTTGGTACATGTCAAAAGACAAGGAAGAAAAATCGTTCCTATGATCTCTGTGTTTTTGGGTTCATGAATTTTAGCTTCAAGTAGAGATTTTTGGATGATGATGGTGAAAGATAATTTTTTTTAGTGTGTCTGTTGGCAAAGTTCATTCTTGGCTTGATTCAATGTTGCAAGTCTAATCTAGTCAATGGGCATCTTCTTTTATTTTACTAAATATATCTATTAAATATTCTAATTGATTGCCAAGCAGTCCCATAGATTAAACGTTTTAATTAAATTCTCTGTAATTTGAATTAGACGATTTGTATTTTGCTGTATTCACATAACTAGCAAAGCTAGAGGTTGGTTTGATTTAGTTATCTTGTTATGTATCTAAAATTATTTAGACTAATCAAATGATCACGCCACCAAATCTCACTCATTTGCATGTAGAGAAAATAACTCCGACACCTACCTCTTTCTAATTCTTTCAAAGCTTGGTTTCCTTTTAGGCATGTAGAGTCTTCGGAGCTGGTCAAATGACGAAGACAAAGAAGAGGGCGATGAAGAAGAGGACCTATGATTTCTATGTTTCTAGGTTCATGATTTTAGCTTCAAGTAGAGATTTTTGGATGACGGTGGTGAAATATTATTTATGTGCATGCAAAGTTCATTCTTAGCTTGATTCAGTGATGCGAGTCTAATCCAGTCATGGGTAACTTCTTCAAACTCTTCTTTTGTTTCATTTTTTTTTTTTAATTAGAACTATATATTGATTAATTATCCTACTTATCTCTCAAAAATTCCCTAAAAAAAAAGGAATACAATTGGTAGATAAATTTATAAGATTTTTGCCAAAATCTCAAAGGCACTGATACCAACAGTTCAATCCTATGTTCTCCTATGTGTATACTTTTGATATATGTATTGAATAACAACTTCTGATTACACTTCATTTGAAAGATTTTAACATTTGTCTTGTCAATTAAGATCAATGGCCTTTTTATATGGAAATAACTACAACAAATGGGTCCTTCAGAGTAAATTCTTAAAGTCTTTAATGCTTTAATAGGATATCTTAATCTCCATAAATTTTTTGATTGACTCTGTAAATTGATTGAGGTTGTGTCCACATTGATCAAACTTCAACAAAGAGAAACATAATGTTTTTGTTAGGTTCTAAAGATTTAGGATTTTATGTATTTAGGACTCTAATTTGTATTGTTGGCAAACCATGATCAAAATAGGTTGTTTAGTCTTGTTTAGGCTTGCTTAAAGTTGGGTCTTTGATGTAAAGTTGGAATCGAGAGACTGCAGATGCATTGGTGCATTTCGGCCTGGTTCGATCGATCGAAAGAAAGACTCGATTGATCGAATCTCGAGCAGAATGTTTTTCTGCAGAATTTTCCAGCTCAGCCCTAACTCATTAAACGTTTTGGGTTTTCTGTTTTTACCCTAGGTATATAAAGAAAAACCCTAGCCACATTTTTAGAGTTGCTCCAGTTGAGTTGTTGCTCATACTTTGCTGTTTTGTATAAATCTCTTGTGAGATCTAAAGGAGTTTTCCTTTACACAAAACTTAGGGTTTTCAAGGTAGAGATTACTTCAACATCTTGATAATCAACTCAGTTGCTATCATTGAAGCTTAAAGAATATCAAGCGTGGGTGCTTGTAGCTGATTGGAGAATCCAAGAAAGAAGGAGTCCGTGGATTCGGAGCTTGCACGTGGTCATGTCAGTAAGTTCTACTGGTGGGTAGCATTAGGAAGTCAAGCGGGGAGCTTGTAAGTCCTTTTGTATGAATTTTGATTCTTTCGCATAGTGGATTCAGGTTTACCCTGAGGATAGTTAGGTCAAATCCTCCTCAGGTTTTTACCGTGTTGTTTCCTGGGTGATCATATCATTGTGTCTTTTATATTTCTGCTGCTTTATACTTTTGATATGATTGTATGTTTGTAATAACCTAGAATTGCTTAAATTGACTAAGTTAATAACTTGGCTAATTAACTAGGTTAATCCGATTGTTTTAAGGGGTCTAAAACCATTCAGTTTTGAAACATGTACTTCCATAATTGTTTATTCTCAGCTCATGTAAATTTTGAAGCAGTACTACTGTCTCGTGTCCTACGGAATACCAATTAATGTTTTCCACTGGTAAACCTCAAGGTCTAGTTTTTGGCCCACTGTCCATGGATTTGAATCTAGACTCTAGAACAGTTTTAAAGATTCATTATGATTTGCATAGAATTGATAATCAAGATAGTGGCATGATCATTTTCATGATGTTAGTTAATTTCCTCTGCTGGTGAAAGGCTCATTTGGAAGTACTGATGTGGTACCATTTGTTTAATATTATTTACTGATCCTATGCAATGCTTATTGAGGTTGCAGTTTTCTAGTTCCCCAATGAGTGTCACTGGTTGAAAGGTGTTGGTCTCTTGGCTCACATTCATTATCATTGTGAGTTTATTTACAAGTAAGTAATCAATTTCAAGCAAAATATTATGATTTTGATTTACAGATTTTGTATAAAAGACAAGAAATTCCCACTCTCAGGATTCATAAATTTAGATACAGTTCAGATTTTTGGATGATGATGGTGAAAAGTTATTTGCGCTTATGCGTGTCAACAAAGTTCAACATCAGCTTTATTCGGTGTTGCAATTCTGATCCAGTAATGGGTAACACCTACTTTGTCATCATCTTTTATTTCACCAAAATTTCAATTAATGATCCTGCTCAAATCTCAAAAATTCTCTCCAAAAGATAATAATCACAACTTTGGTAGATTAATTTAATAGATTTTCACCAAACTAACTAAGACACTGACACGAATGGTTCAATCTTGTGTTGCCTTCTATATGCAACTTTACTAGAATGTGTGAATGTGTTGAAGATTCTCTATTTGAAAAGAAAAGAAAAAAAATAATACCTAAATGAATGTTACTCAAATTTTAACTTAACATGTTGGCTTTCTTTTGTATTCAATCTAAGTTGGCGACACATGAAAAGAAATCTACGTAATGCTAGTCCTAAGAAGAAAGAAAGGGACCCTCAGGGCTTTAAAATGCTTTTGTTAATTATCAAGTACGAAAGTTATAGGGTTAGGTAATAGCTATTTATCAAGTTATAAAGCAATATCATATGCTTGTTTCTTGTTTTAGAGTTCGAAGTATTTCTTTACATGAAAAGTCTAAAGTACAAGAGGCCCGTTACCAGCATGAAAGAAGAAGAAACTACATATACCTTGGCTTTGTTAGTTGAATCATTTACTCCTCCACTATGAGGTATATCTCAATATTTTCTTCTTAATCATCTGTCTGTTTAACCTTTTCATTTTGTCCATCCTTGATAATCTTATGCTAAGTATTTAATTCTTTTTGGCCTCATTTGAACCAAACATCTGATTCTAATATCTAGGGATGTACATTTTGTAATGAATCAAATTTTCACAAGTGGATGCACATTTGAGAAAGGCCCACAGAAGCAAGTCATCTATCATTTCATAATGGAAGCAAGGATGTGCATCATGGAACATATCATGTGCAATCCATATTAAATGGTAGCAGATGAAAGGTGAGATAGGTAATTGACCAGTTTTCATCTCATGTAATGTCTGGAATTATGTTTAGGGTTTGAAATTTGTTTGCTAACTTTCGTGGTGTAGTGTTATACATTTAGGAGATTGATGAATACAAAGGCGTGTGGATTTCTTGTCTTAGTTAGTGGAGGGGATGAGATGATAAATTCTTGCTTTTCTTTTTACCATTGGTAGTCGCTTATTTTGGAATGACATTCAAAAATGGAAATACCTGAATTAGTCACCAATATTTTAATGGAAAAAAGAACGCAATGAAGCCATATTACTGGTGTTCGCTCTAGGCAGTTCAATTTTGATTCACTTATAGGTAACTTGATACTCTTCTTCTAATGCTATTGTTTTTGCTTTCTAATCCATGGTCAACGAATTTTATTTCCAACCCTTAAGGACCTAGGAATGTTTTGGTCTCATTCAATCAGAACATCATGCAAAATCTTCTTTCCTCTGACTCGATCTTAGCATCAGGCAAAAGGAAACCCCATTACTTATAAAATGAGGGTGCAAAAGACTTGTTGCTACTTATAATTTATACATTTGAAACCTGCGCTAAACAGTACTCTTCTCTGTAGGAAATTTGGAGTACCTTCAAAAGCTTTTGCAGCTAGACCTCCTAAAATCATTGACAATGTCATATCTAGCTCATCCCCTAGTGTAATCTATGTTTAATTCTCAAAACAATCTTCTTCTGTTTGTCATTCATTTTTTCAGATCTTAGACAAAGTCCTCTAGTTGTTACAAATAGCATTCGACCAACAGATTAACATATACCTTGTGGGCAGATTAGTTCTGACGGATGAGGAAGATAAGATCAATCTCAAAGAGGAAACCCCTTTCAGGGACGTCAAGGATTCAGTTGAGGAAGGAAATGAACATGATCTTGACACAACCACTCACAAAGGAAATTGAGGAAGATGATGCCTCCCAAATATATTATATGGTATTTTCCTTTAACTTCCGTTTTGTTTGTTTGACTGTCAAATCCTACTTATTTCTGCTTCTCATTTGAATAGTCTTTAATAGCTCTGTTTTGTTGTAGGAATTAGGATTATATTTTCTATGTCATTTTTATGCTCCTCGTCTTGCTTATAAGTCAAATAATTTGCAAGGCATAGTAGTAAAGTTTACTGTAGGACTTAGCATTCTGCTGCTGGATATAGTCTGTCCTAATAGTCACCTTTTTTTATTAAAAAAAAAAAATCATTCTGACTACTATTTTGATTGCTCGTGTATAGCTCATGATGCTCATCCCTTGTTTAATGTATAGACTTTGAAATTCCTCTTAATATGTTACAGCTCCTTGAAATTAAGGTTAGGCTACTATATATATTCACTTTAGATTATTACATTGATGTCCGTTTTGATTAAAAGTATCATAAATCTAATCATTAAAAAAATTATGTCTTCTTTGTGAACTTCTTACTTCTGATGATGCTGGTTGCCCTGAATAAGTCCTAAATCCCAGCCAGTAGAAGACATTGCTTGCTTGACAATAGACCTCTAAGGACATAGAAAGGATGTTCAGTGAGCACTTGGGGATGCGAGCATGGATTTTGAACTGCCAAGGGAAGTAAGTTTTTCCTTTTTACGTACTCATATTGCCAATGATCAAATCTTCTCGAATTTGTCCTTCATTATTCCTCTGCTGGCTTTATAGGTTCTCTGCCTGGCTGCAGCTATTTAGTTTCTTATAACTTTCTCTACATTAATCTGTTGGGTATGGTTGTCACCCATGATTCAGATCACAGATGAAGCTTATTAAGCTAGTAGCCAGTGAGTGTTTGCAGTTATAAGCATGAAGAATGGTGTAGTGCGGTACAGTGTTGAGTTTAATAGTGATGAAGAACTGAAAGATTGACCTCAGATTTCGTCTATTTAGGCCTTAATGTCATCTATTTTCTCATCAACATCAGGGTTACATTGAAGGTTTGCATTTTTATTTCCTTTTTTTTTAACTTCTCATAATTAAGGTGCTTTTCTGTAAGCTTTTTTAGTTATCTAAGAGGTACAACTCTTTGTGTGTAAACATTATTATGAAGTTCTATATAATTCCAATAAAATTGCTCAACATCATTCCTCCATGTGGTTATCTAAGTTTTAAATCGTAGTCAACAAATTGGAAGTTACTAGGGATTAAGAGGTCTAGTCAAAGCTTACGTTTTCCATCTTGTTTTTCAATTTCTGATTTATCTCAGTCGTGCACAGTTAGGAATTTTGCTAAATATTTTTGGTTTTCCTTTGGCATCAGTTAAATATAATGCTACAATGCAATAATGGTCACGTCATCCAGCACACACAGAAATTTACTACGATATTCAGTATGGTGTACTACTTATTGAGAATTTGTGGCTGGGGAATCAAAACACCATATTGATCTTGGGATGGGTTTGAGCTTAAGACTTTAATTACCCTTTTCTAAAAATAAAGGAATAGAAGTGAAGTTTGCTGAATATTTTCAATTGATAGAATCATTTTCAAGTTATAGTACCAAAAAAAAAAAAAAACAATTGTTGGATTTGCAGTTATATACCTGTTGTTTAAATTTTTTATTTCTCAAGCTTTGCTTTTGTATTTTCTGCCCTTTGTCCTGAAGCTACAACCTTCTTTGTTGAACTTATGCAGCCTAAACTTATTGAAGAAGCGTAGTTTATGCTATTGAAAATCATTAAGCAAGGATGCACCTCATATTGCCTTGTCTTACATTCTGGTACGACATAGCTAATTTAAAAGGCTCCATATGCTGAATAGCAAAGTTTTATATATCAAAACAACAAAGCTCTCTTTCTCCCCTCCAAACTTGTTTACGAAGCTCTTACTCAACTCATGGACACAAAAGGGCTTATATATGAGGCTCTAATCAACATCCTGAATCTACATGTCATGGATGTCAAGAAGAAAAAATGGCAAGCAGTGCCATATGATGAATAGGAAACAACTGGCTTTATTAAATCTGTAAATTCTTCTTTCCATGTCCTTTTGTTGTTTGAATGTGAATGATTGGTTATCAAGTTTTTCATTATAGGGAAGTGTTAGTACATTTTAAATTAAATATGTTGAAACTCAAAATAACTGAAGATGAATAAAGAGATGAGTTATAATTTGTTAAAAAAAAGAGTTACTTGTATGTAAGTTAGATTAAATAAATTAAGAGAAGTTTTCTAAATTAATAAATAACATGTAGGTTATGTGAAGGGTTGGAAGACTATATATACGGCTATGCTATGGACTAATTTCATATCAAGAGTGAATGAAGAAAATAGTTAAAAGCAAAGAGTGTTGTGTGAGAGAGTGAATTCAATAATATTCCTAAATACTTGAGAAATTTCGGGCCAAAGAAAGGTGTTCTTCTGGTGGAGCTTTGGGCTTGAACACTTTGTGCAGAAGCTGTTCTAGCCATACAACATTTGTTGGGCTGTTGTGTCCTGGGGGAGACAAGTCAGAGAAGGTCTGCACCGATTACAAAGATTAGCCAACCAAGGGCTTGAATCTCCTTAAAGAGAGCGAGTACCGCGCCTCAGTCCAAATAGTGTTGTGTAATTTCTCTCTTTAAATTAATAATATTCAGTGTACTATTCAGTTTCTCTTAGTGTTGTTTCCATTATTATTGTGTTTGCCCCAACAGGAAGTGATTTCAAAAGTACGTAGATTGCTTTGGTTAAGAGGCGAATTTTATTTGTATAAGCAATAATTCTTTTAAATTTTGGGTCTCTGATCATTAACAAACCAAAGATAAACTAATGCAGCTGAAAGATGCACTGGAGTCTTAATAATCTTGAATCACCCAGTTTGCTAAAGGTCAAATCAACAATTTGGCTTTAGAAACAACTTGTTTATATATTAAATTGTTTGCGTGTGCACTTTTGTGTGGATCAGTAATCAAATAATCAAAAAGCCTATGCCTTGAAGTTGATTTGTATTTGTGATATGATCCTTTTGACACTTATGGCTTGTTTGGAAGTTTAGAGAGGGAGGAGAGTAGAGGGGAGTAGAGGGAAGGGGAGTAGTGGGGAGGAGAGTAGAGGAGAATGATTCACCTCTACCTTATTTGGATGTTTTTAAAATTAGTAAGGAGGAAGGGAGTAATTAGCCCTTCCCCTTGTGTAATTTTGTTAATATAATAAGAGTAAATTAGGTAATTTACTTGGTCAATAGTTTATGTACTCTACTCCCCCTCCAAATCTCTCCAATTTGGGGGAATTAAAATTGGAGGGCTAGAGGGAGTCCAAACCCCTCCCCTCATTCTTTAAAAAACTTCCAAACAAGGTAATTGCATTACTCTCCCTCCCTCTACTCTACTCCCCCTCCTTTTTTAAACATCCAAACATGCCATTAGGAGTTCGTACAGAGATACAATTGCATTGTAGAGCTTGTGAAGTATTGTATTGAGAATTTTGTATACACCAGTTACCTTTTTTTTTTTCTTTTTTTTTTTTCATTAGCAGTAGTAAACTTTTATTTCATTATGCGTTCTGAGATTTGGGGAATGAGAACCAGATTGGTGTTGCACCATTCCCAATAGATGGTGCCTATTAAGAAAATGACTTAAATTTCATAAGGTTTCTAGGTAGGTTTATGCGTATCCCGGGAAAATGGAAACAGTAATTTCCACGCTACATTTCCTAGGTCCCTATCCAAAACGTTCCTTAATGTATTGAGCCAATTCCAGCCTACTATCAGATCAAGAATTTTGGTCCAAAACACACCCATATCTAGAGGTTCACAATCATTCCAACAACCTTCGAAAGCATAGGCTCTAATTTGTAAAATGAGTTTATTCATATGTAGCCATTAATTTCAGTGAAGAGTTTAATGATTTTCCATTAGTAAGCGTCAAATTGAGTTCAAATGTCTTTTCTAGGGTCCCATATCATGGAGGACAAAGAAAATGAAATTACAAAACAAAAAAATTCACGACCTTGCAGTAAGTGAAGAAATTCATTATTCATGTAAGTGGGTAGATTAGTGTGAACTATGAATTGATTAAATCCAAAAATCCGATGCACATGACCATCTCACCAATCTTATATAGGATCTTGATCCTGACAACTATGGTGTGAATTCATAATTTACCATGTGAACTTCATTGACAAGAGTGGGTCCTTAAACTTAAGATAGTGGATTACAGTGAATAAAGTGGGGCTAACTTTGAAAAAAAAAAAAAAAAAAATTGGCTACAATTATGGTGCCTTTGCCTTTTCCACTAATTGGTGTTGATTTTGCTTTTGAGTAAGGCTAGGGAAACCATTTTTTTTTTTTTTTTCATATATATATGTGATTTTACGCCCATTTTTTAACAAAAAGTAGAATCCTATAATTCTTGATTCAATATACAATCCAATCCATGTGACCATCTCACCAATCCTATGTAGGATCTTGATCTATTGGCCCTTAAGTTTAAGATAGTGGATTACATTAGATGAACAAGGGGCCCAATTATGGAGACTTTTCCTTTTCCCCTAATTGGTGCTTATTTTGTTGTTGAGTAACATAGGAATGCCAATTTTTTTCATATGATAAGCAACATCATGTTCACAAGGTACCATTGATATTTGATAATAGCTTAATTTTGCATATTTATATCATTATTAGAAAGCATTATCATACTTGTTTTGAGTTAATTCATACATTTTATATTTGGTTTTAGAATAAAGCTGAATAATCAATTTTGTGCTTAATTGAATTTTAATGCGTGAATTTGTCTTTTGTAGGAGAATGGAATTAAATAAGCGGTTTTATGCAAAGAAGAAGGCTAATGGACTTTTACAAGGGCCATAATAAAGTTAAAGAATGACAATCCAACTAAATTTGAGTCAAATTGGAGCAAGGAATCAAAGGATATTTGCACCAAATTCAAGTCCAATTCGAACTAGGATTCCAGCTTGTGCACCAGTTACTATTTTGGGAATAACTTTCGGCTTAGAGGTTCAATCGAGATGATTCAAGTTGGGCTGGAAATTTAACTTAAAGGGATACAACTTTGTAGTTTACCAAAAGTCTGAATGCTGAAGTTAAATGGGCTAAAGACGTTCGTTAATTGAAGCCTAAGAACCTGGGATTTTCTCCAAATAAGAATTCAACTTGTAATAGGAATCCTTGACCTATTTAAAGGCTCTTTACGGCAAAATTCAGAGGGAGTTGCCGTAGAAAGTAATTTAGGTTTTCTTAAAGTTTCTTTACAGTTTTAGACTTTTGTTTGTGTAATAACTTGCTAGAAGCCTTGCTAAGTCAAGAGGTGAAACCCAACCGTCTATTAGTATGTTCTTAACAATTATTTTATTGTTTTGATGCTTATGTTATTACGTTTTTTTTTATTGATTTAATCATCTAGAAAAGTTTTTAGTTCCATTGACATCAAATTCTGTAGTTTTGGCAAAGTCTTCCAACAAAGGTATCCCATAATAATATCTAAATTTGTTAAAATACAATACCAAAAAAGAGTAGCATATCTTGTACTAAGTTATGCATCAACATTCATTATGTGACAACTAATATGTACATACAACAAAATTGATTTATGCTACGTATATATAAAGAGAATATTTTATCCATAAAAGGGAATACATCACACTGGCTTTTTTTGGCAAATCCCCAAAGCTTCCCAAACTTCAAAACACTCTCTACACTCTGAAAATGTGTGGGTTGTGTTTGGGTACAAATCTCCTCTCAAGGTATGACAATGGGCGAGGGAATGAGAAGATGTTGTAATGATTTTTCACTAAGGATGAGTAGCTCTTTGTCTAAAAGATGGGTGTGTGTGTGTTGTAGAAAACCTATTTAGGGGTTTTCTCTCTGAATGGTCTCCTCATACTTTTGTGGGTAGTATGGGTAAAGGGTAAGAAAGTCACACTTGAAAATCTTCTAGGCAAAATATTTCGTAAGTAACTCACGAGAAGGTCTTACCCATGAGACACTTGCGAAAACGACAATCTGGCATGACCTTTCAGCTTCCGGCATCTACTCCTCATGTGACTTTTACTGTCTTAATCGAATCTCCACCACTCAATACTAAACCCATTACAAATAAATCCCACAAAAATACAAGGAAATAAATTTATGCAATTACAACACTTTTTGTCATATAATAAGCCAACACTATTGTTATGAGAAAACTCATAACTTAACAATCTCCCCCTTTAGCTATTCCATGACAAAACACCCTATAACAAACTCTAGACTTAAACATGAGTTTGTGAATAATGGCAAAACTCACTCACGCCTAAATCTAAAACCTGTGATGAACTTGGAACATATATACCTGTAACCTAAAATAGTTGCACAAAATGCATTAGACCCTCAAGATAAATCAAATAATAAAAGGACAAGTATAATGTAACAAGTAAACATACGATCAAGTAAACGTGTTGTAAAACATAGAAGCAACTTGATCAAACACAAAATAGTCATATGGAAATGACTACAACGATCATATAGCAAAGCAAATAATCATCCAAACATGCAACCAGTAGAGCACAATAGCATAAGGATGTATGCATGTCCAACACATAAGCATGATGCAATGAGAGCAATAAAGCATAGATATTAAACATAACTCAAAGCACCATAAAGCAACGAGAAAACAAGCATAAAGAAAAACAAAGCAAAACTAGGTTTTCTATAATAATAAAAAATTTCTTCTCCCCTTGGTATATGCATCACCCCTATGGCTTTCTCCCCCTACAAATGCGCACGAGGTAGAATTTCTCCCCTTAAGAATGTGTACATGAGTCATATAGAAATGATGATACACTCCGGTATACTCTCTAGTATACTCTCCCCTTTTTGTCACAAATTGACAAATGAGTCAAGAGGAAGAAGCAGAATAAAAGAAGATATGAGCAAGGGTATTATGCATGATAAGTGCAAGAGGAATAAGAAAATGAAGCTCAAATGAAGGGAAAAAAAAAAAAAAAAAAAAACAAACAAACAAAGAATGCTACAAAGCATAAAGTAAACATGACATGCTAAGGATGATGAAACAAAGTATAGACCAAGGTATGACATAGACACAAGAACATGTTATATGTGCTAAAAGATCTAGAAAGACTTAATTAGTATGAGTGAATAAAAAACATGCAAAGTGTTAGAGTGTGTGTAGCAAGATGCATCTAGTGTGCATGTGAGATGCATGACCAATGCATGAGCAAGGCACTCACGAGGCAAATTGTGTAAAACACATAACAAATTATCAAAACATGATAAACATGAATAATCTTGCATAATCATGGTAATCCCTAAAAATTGGTACTCATCAAAATCCAAAACAATGAAAAAATGTCATTTGGGTATTTTATCAAACACTTAGAGTGCACGTATTACATATGTATGTTAAACAATGCATGAACATATGAAAATCTTGCCTAAATACATGTTATTTTTGCCACAAGGGGCCAACATCCAAAGCAAATCAATGTTTAAAACAAAACCCAATAAAAAAGATTGACAAAAATTAAGTTTTCCAACTCTCATTTGAGAAAATCCCAACTATAAGCATAAAACCCCCCAAAAATATAATATAAGGATCAAAATCAATGAAAAGAGTTAAATATTACCTTAGATATGTTTATGGAATGTAAAACACTTAAAATTAGTTGGGTTTTACTGTTGAAGCATTAAAATAGGGTTTTGGGAGAAGTTTAAAACAAATGTCCCAACAAATACCCTTTAAAAAACTGATCTGGTAATTTTCATGGGTAAGTCTTACTTGCGAAATTACTTGCGAAACTCTCTGTCCAAACTTCACGACTAAGCTTTACTCGCGAAGTTTTTCGCGGGTAAGCATTACTCGCGAAAACACCCATAAAACATGTTTTTCACTCAAAAACAACTTGAAAAATATTAGAAAACATGGGTAATACAAATCACCTCCAAAAGCAAACGAAAAGAATAAAAATCTTTTTGGTTTGATCTACATACAGTTGAGCACACACACGTCACATTTGAATATGTACAATCACACAAATGAAATAAGCATTCATTAAATGTTAGACTTGTATGCTGTGTTTGTGTATCAAATGTGGAATAGTCTTTAGTCTAGAGTGAAGTTTCAATGATCAATTCAATCAAGTCATACACAACTAGTACTAAGTCAAGCGGTCTATCTCAATTATAGAAATGAACATATATGACATTCCACAAGAAAATGATTACATATCTTTGAGGCTTTGCTTTTAGCTTCTTTTAATTTATAACTTTTGATCATTTAAGAACAATAAATCTCATTTTGAAATCGACACTTGAAATTTTTTATATTTCAATTTTGAGAGTAAGACTTTGGCTTTTTGAACATCATACATTTCAATACAAGTCTCTTTCACTTTTTCCTAGTCAAATACTAGTTTGTACGATGACTTTGAAGCTCCTTATCTCTTTTCGAGATTTGACATTGGTTGAGCTATAAAGTATAAATATAAAGGTGTGGGAAGATATATAGGCACAAGTCTATGCATGTATCAAAACCATCAAAACTATTGACTAATCATTCATGAAAAACTTGAAGATCGATTTACAAAAATCACACATAGATATCAAGATTTTTTTCCACAAAGATAGATGTTCATACATAATAAGCTAAGCTCATAAATGTACTATGTCATTAGTACGAAGTTACTAGGCCA
Organism: Quercus suber; assembly: GCF_002906115.3. Taxonomy (NCBI): domain Eukaryota; kingdom Viridiplantae; phylum Streptophyta; class Magnoliopsida; order Fagales; family Fagaceae; genus Quercus; species Quercus suber. Next base: position 484,677 of record NW_027069960.1, on the reverse strand, counting down.
AACTCATATGTGATAAGTGCTTAAACATATACAATCAAACTTTTTGAATTTTTCACTTTTTACATGGTTTTAGATTCTTACACACATAAAATAACATAAACGTAAGATCAAAAACAAAAACAACAAAAACAATGCATATAAAGAAATGCATGATGCACGAATGCATGATAATGAAGCATCTAATGATTGAAGGGTCCTACAAAGATCGAAAGAATTAGATCAAAGACCAAAAGAGCAAAAACTCAACCATAGGAATCTTTCCTCATCCAAATGGAATGATTGTTTAGAATAAATGTCTCATGAGAAGTGAGATAAGTGTTGAAAGAATGAAAACAGGTGATGCACATAGACAAGGAGGTAGGAACATCAAAAACTTTCTTCATCAACTTACCATTTTTCCCCAAAACCAGTTTTGCTTTCATAGCACAACTTCCAAAAAATTCAAGTTTCTCTTTTCTTTTGATTCTTTTAAGAGCTTAAAACTTAGAGCAATGAGGTCTAAGATGACTAAAGGCACCATAATTGTGACACACAATGTGTTTAAGTTCATTAGGCTTTTTGGGAAGGGATCTAGCAACATGGTTTTGTTCTCTCAATTTTGGACATTGAGATCTTATATGGCCAATCACACCATAATGGCGACAAGTTAAATCAATCCAAAGCCTTAGATTGAGACCTAAATAGAGGCTTTGGCTTAAGAGCTTTTCTCTCCACCTTTTGATTTATTTTGTGTGGAGGAATGTACATTGATTTGTCCTTTGAGGTAGAACACACAATAGGCACAAAATCGAGTACCATAATATGATTGCAACAAATATTTTCATCATTTTCACAAAATAACTTGCTCAAATTCTTATGAAACTTGTTAGACTTTTTCTTCAAGAGTTTGATTTTTGGAATATCAACAACACCCAAAGGCTCATGTAACATGGCATCACAATCATGAGGATAAACACTTATAGATGCATTTTCACAAACATGTGGCATGCTATAATCATTGAAAGCTCGAAAATGTGTTGAAAACATAAGAACTATTTAGACCCCAAAAAAAAATATTACGGCTCGGTTGATTTTACTCTAAGTTATTTAAGTGCGGAAACAAAAGTAAATGAAGCGCAAACAACCAAAACTACTCTAGTACACAAACATGAACAACCAACAATAAAAGTAAAGCACAAGAGTAAGAGAAGAGAGAATGCAAACACAAGATAACACGCCGATGTGTTATCGAAGAAGAAACCGAAAAACTTGGCAAAAAACCTCTCTGTCGCCCTCCAAGTAGTAATCGATCTACTAGACAATCAGTTGGGATACATGGGTTAGCAAAAGACCCTTCAAGCCTAATCTACCTGATGTACCTAAGCCCTCCAAGCTCCTACTTCAACAAGGCTTCTTGGACCCGTGTATTGTCTAGCTTTCCGGATCCCGCAATACGCCTGATTGCATCCACCAAGCCTCACCAGCTTCTTTTGGCAAATCCCCAAAGCTTCTCAAGCTCCAAAACACTCTTTACACTCTAAATATGTGTGAGTTGTGTTTGGGTACAAATCTCCTCTCAAGGTATAACAATGGGAGAGGGAAGGAGAAAAGGCTACAATGATTTCTCACTAAGGATGAATAGCTCTCTCTCAAAAAGATGGATGTGTGGTAAGAAACCTATCTAGGGTTTTTCTCTCTGAATGGCCTCCTCTATATTTGTGGGTAATGAAAGTATATATAGTATGGGTGAAGAGTAAGAAAATCACTCTTAAAAATCCTCAAAGTAGAAAGTTTCGCGACTATCTCGTGGGAAGGTTTTACCCGCGAGACACTCGTGAAAACGATAGCTTGGCACAACTTTTCAACTTCCAGTCATGTGCTCCTCACATGGCTCTTTCGCGGGTTAGCTTCTCGCGGGCTAGCTTCTCGCGAGCTTCTTGTGAAATCTACAGATTCTTCATTTTAGATTGAGTCTTCACCAACTTCATACTAAATCTAATACAATAAAATCTCACAAAATACAAGGAAATAAATAAAAGCAATTACAACACTTTTTGTCATGGAATAAAGCCAACATAAAACATATTTGTAAATCACAACTTTACAATCTCCTCCTTTGGCTATTCCATGACAAAACACCCTATAACATACTCTAGACTTAAACATGAGTTTAGGAACAATGGCAAAACTCACTCACACCTAATTCTAGAAACTATGATGAACTTGGAACAAGATACCTATAACCTAAAACACCTGCACAAAATGTATTAGACCCTCAAGGTAAATCAAGTGATAAAAGGACAAGTATAATGTAACAAGTAAAATGCGATCAGGTAAACATGATGTGAAACATGTGAGCAACTTGATCATACACCAAACAGTCATATGAAAATGACCACAATGATCATATAGTAAAGCAAATGATCATCCGAACATGCAACTAATAAAGCATAATAGCATAAGGATGTATCCATGTCTAACACATAAGCACGATGCAATAAGAGCAATAAAGCATAACAAAGCACCATAAAGCAACGAGAAAACAAGCATAAATTAAATCAAGGGTTTCTTAAAAAGACGTATTCTCTCTCTTAGTATATGCATCTCCCCTACGGCTTTCTCTCCCCTACGAATATGCAGGAGGTAGAATTTCTCCCCCTAAGAGTGTGCACATGAGTCATATAGAAATGACAATACACTCCCCCTTTTTGTCATGAATAAAAAAATTAATCAAGAGGAAGGAGGGAAAGAAAAGAAGATATGAACAAGGGTAAAAGATGATGCATGAGAGCTGCAAGATGTATGAGAAAATGAAGCTCAAACACAAAATAAAACATCTTTAAAAAATGCTACAAAGCATAAAGAGCATGACATACTAAAGATGATGAAACATAATATAAACCTAGGCATGACAAAGACACAAGAACATGTTATATGTGCTAAAAAGGTCTAAAAAGACTTAACTAGCATAAGTGAATGCAAAAACATGTCTACTGTTCATGTGTGTGTAGCAAAAGTGCATTTAGTGTGCATGTGAGATACATGACTAATGCATGAATAAGCACTCACCGGGCAAGGTGTATAAAACACACAACCAATGATTAAACCATGATAAACATGAATAATTATGGTGATTCTCAAATTTTGGTACTCATCGGAGTCCAAAACAACGAGAAAATGCCATCTGGACATTTTATCAAACACTTAGAGTGCACACACTACACATGTATGATAAACAATAGAAGAACATCTGAAAATCTTGCCTAAATACATGTTATTTTTGCCATAAGTGGCCAACAACCAAAGCAAATCATCATTTAAAAAAAAGCCCAATCAAAAAGATTGACAAAAAATAAATTTTCCAACTCCCATTTGAAAAAATAAATTTTCCAACTCCCATTTGAGAAAATCTCAACAATGAACATAAAATCTCCAAAAACATAATCTAAGGATCAAAATCAATGAAAATGAGTTAAAGATTACATTAGATATGTTTATGGAATCTAAAACACTTGAAATTAGTTGGGATTTTGATGTTGAAGCATTAAAACAGGGGTTTGGGAGAAGATGGGAGAAGTTTAAAACAAAAGACTCACAAAATGCCCTTTAAAAAACTAATCTGGGAATTTTCGCGAGAAGCCTACTAGTGAAATTACTCGCGAAATTTTTCATGGTTAAGTCTTATTTGCAATACAGTCGCGAGACAGTCACGAAAGTCTATGTCCAAAATTGAAAAAACTTAAAAAAAAAAAAAAAAAATGGACCATTTAACTTCGAGTTGAGCCTATACATAAAATAGGTCACAAAAACACCTAGAAAACATGTTTTTTACACAAAAACATTTTAAAATTTTTGAAAAACATAGGTAATACAAATTACTTCCAAAAGCAAACAAAAGGAATAAAAATCTTTTTGGTTTGAACCACATATGGTTGAGCACACACGCATCACATTTGAACATGTACAAACACACAAATAAAATAGACATTCATTGAACATTAAACTTATATGTTGTGTGTGTGAATCAAGTGTGGAATAGTCCTTAGAACACAATAAAACGTCAATGATCAATTCAATTAAGTCATATAAAACTGATACTAAGCCAAGTAGTCTATCTCAATTATAGAAATGAACATATATGACCTCCTACAAATTGATTACAAAATTTAGAAGTTTTTCATTTGGCTTCTGCATAAATCAGAACATTTAATCTGTTTTGAATAATACATCTCTTTTTGAGATCAGTGCTTGATATTTTTGATATATCAACATTTAGAATTAGTTTTTGGCTTTTTGAGCACCATACATTTCAAAACAAAAGTCGTTTTCCCTTTTTCCTAGTCAAATACTAGTATGTGCGATAGGCTTTTGCAGTTCAATATCTCTTTTCATTTGGAGATTCACATATGGTGAGCTCTTTTGCAAAAATATAAAAATAAAGTAAGAAGAGATATAAACACAAGTCTATGCAAGTATCAAGACCATCAAGACTATTGACCAATCATTCATAACAAGCTTGAAAATCTATTTACAACAATTACACATAGTTTTCAAGATTTCTTCCACACAGATAAATGTGCATACATAACAAGCTAAGCTCGTAAATGCACTATGCCATAAGTACGAAGGTACTAGGCCAAACTCACATGAGATATGTGCTCAAACATATACGATCAAACTTTTTGAATTTTTCACTTTTTATATGGTTTTGGATTTTTACACATACAAAACAAAGACATAAAAGTAAGATCAAAAACAAAAACAAAATAACGCATATAAAGAGATGCATGATGTACAAATGCATGACAATGAAGCATCTAATGTAAGAAGGGTCCTACAAAGATTGAAAGAATTAAATCAAGGACTAAAAGAGCAAAATCTCAACTATAGGAACCCTTCCTCATCCAAACGGAATGATTGTTTGGAATAAGTGTCTCGTGAGAAGTGAGACGAGGATTGGAAGAATGAGAATTGGAGATGCACATAGACAAGGAGTTAAGAGCATTAAAAACTGTAAACTTGTTATTTATAACTATGTGTTTTTGTTGGCTTATATTTCGTGCCAAATTTGATTGTAATTTTATTCAATCTGTTGTACTCTGTATTTATTTTGGGATTTCATTGAAAGGGCTGTGTGTTAGAGAGAAAGAGTGTGAAGACTCAAGCAATTGAAGAATGAAGTGTTTTCGCAGGTAGCTTGTGACTTAGCATCTCGCGAAGTAACTCATGTGCCCTGCACATGCTAGAATGCGAAAAGTCAGACCAGATGGAGACAGCTGTGTCTCGCGAGTATCTCGGGTAAGGCTTTCCCGCGAGACACCCACAAGGCATTTTGGTCTGCCAGCCTATTCAATATGATACACACTTTCTGTGCCTATACTATTTATGCCCCACATTACCCACAAATGTTAAGGAGAGCTTCTGAGAGAAAACCCTAGCCAAACACCTTGAGAGTTAGAGATGTTATACCCATAATCCTCTACACATTTGTTTTAGAAATTTCCTCATCTCCTACCTCTCCATTTCCATACCATTGAGAGGTTGATAGCTCAAACACTTACCACACCCTTTGAGAGTGTCAAGTGGAGTTTTGGTGCTATTGGGAAGCATTAGAAGAAGCCAAAGATGGTAGACGCAACATGGAGATTGTTGCGGGATCCGGAGAACTAGACAAGACACGATTTCGAGAAGTCTTGTTGGAGTAGGAGCATGGAGGGTTTAGGTACAGAGGGTAGATTAGGCTTGGAGGGTCTCTTGCTCACCCATGTATCCCAATTGATTGTCTAGTAGATTGATTTTTGCTTGGATGGCGGCGGAGAGGTTTTTCGCCGAGTTCTTCGGTTTCCTCTTCAATAACATGTTTCGATGTTATCTGTGTTTGCATTTCTCTTCCCTACTCTTGTTCATTTCATTTTTACTACTATGTTGCTTTGAATATAGATTAGAGTAGTTCTATTGCTTTTACGCTTGTGTTTACACTATTTCGCACTTAGTATTAAGTTAATGTAAAATTAACCAAACTGTATCTTTGATTTGGGGGTCTAAACAGTTTTTGTGTTTTCAACACATTTTTGAGCTGTCAATTGGTATTAGAGTGGGTACACTCGCTGTGATTTAAATACTTGAGTGTGATCCTAGACCCCTTAATGTGCTATGAAAATTGATTTGGCAAAGGCCAATATGAAGCATTGTAAAGGTGTTTATGAAAATGACTCTATAAGCATTTTTGGAGAATGTTCTAGTAATGAGCTTTTAGAGTTATTCAAATCTAAGAAACATACACATGGTTAAATCTTTAGTTAAAAGGAATTATGATAGTCATAACAGCTTGTGTGAGTCAAATTCCTTAATTGATGAATATAAGAGAAGGAATAGACATTTGTGTGACAACATTGATCATCTGAAAAGGAAGTTACACTCATATGTGAATGAAGAAAAGAAAAATGAGATGTCCTTTGATGGTTAAGAGTGTCTCTCACATGCTTGTCTTTTTGTTCATACCGCATTGAAAGTATTTAATTCATGTTTATGGTATCTTGACAGTTGTTGTTCAAGGCATATGAAATGAGATAAGTCTCTGTTCAAAAATCTTAAAGAGAAGGAAAATGGTTTCGTGACATTTGGAAATGATAGTCACTCACAAGTTCTTGGCAAGGGAAACGTGGATATACCAAGACTGCCTTTGTTAATTAATGTGCTGTACATCAAGGGATTAAAAGTGAACTTACTGAGTATCACTCAGATTTGTGATGAAGACTTCTTAGTCCAATTTTCAAAGAAAGGATGTCTAATTCTAAATAAAGAAGGTGTTCAAGTTTTGAAAGGACTAAGGACCACCGACAATTGTTATGGAGTCATTCCCAAACCAAGCATAGCATGTAGGAGTGCTCGAGTGAATCTTTTGGAGTTGTGGCATCAACGACTTGGACATGCTAATTACAAACAAGTGGCAAAAGTCTTGAAGCTTGAAGCTGTGGTTGGTTTACCAAAGTTTGGAAAAGTTGAGAAGAATGTTTGTGGTCCATGTCAATTGGAAAAACAAACAAAGTCAAGCCATCCTAAAGTAAATATAGTTGCTATTTCTTGACCCTTAGAGTTACTACATGTGGATCTAATGGGTCTAACTAGAACAGAAAGCATGGGTGGAAAGCGCTATATAATGGTGGTTGTTGACGATTTTTCAAGATATTCTTGGGTGGACTTTCTTAGGGAGAAGTCGAAAGCATGTGACAAGATGGAAATGCTATGCATGAGGCTACTGAATGAAAAAAGGAGTTCCCATAGTTAGAATCAGAAGTGATCATGGGAAGGAGTTTGAAAATGCTAAGTTTGAAGCATTTTGCAATGAACATGGCATTAAGAAGGAATTTTCAGTTGCAAAAACTCCACAACATAATGGCAAGAGTAATGTTACTCAATAAAAACATTCCGTAGGAGTCTAGGGCTAAAGCTTTAAATACATCATGTCATATTGGGAATAGAATTTACTTCCGAGCAGGAACTAAGAAGACATCATATGAAATTTGGAGAGAGAAGAAACCCAAAGTGAAATATTTCCGAATATTTGGAAGCAAGTGCTACATTCTGAATGATAGGGAGAATCATGAAAAATTTGATGCTAAAAGTGATGAAGGGATATTCCTAGGTTACTCCACAAATAGCTGAGCATATGGAGTGTATAACAAGCGCACTAAGACGGTAATGGAATCGATAAATGTGGTCATCGATGACACTATCTCTAAAAAAGGTATTGATAATGATGGTGAAGGACAAACTCTTAAGAAGAATGAGGACGATGACGACATGTCTCAAGGTGAGGATGTTGAGAAAGAATCACCGGAAGAGGAGTCTACACCTCCTATACCAAGAAGGGTGACTGGATCAACTCAAGGATCTCCCAGTCCACTCATCCCTCCGGAAGTTCAACCTCCAATCTCGCATGATAAGGAACCTTCTTCCACTTCCAAAAGACCATCATCAAGTGTAATCCTTAATCATCCCTCAAGCAATATCATTGGTGCTTTAGATGAAGGACTTCGGTTGAGAAAAGGACGAGCTTATAGTGTGAATCATGTGACATACAACATCTATCTTGCTCAATTTGAACCAAAGAAAGTGGAGGAAGCATTGAAGGATGAGAATTGGGTAGAGTCCATGCACCAAGAGTTGCACCAATTTGTAAGAAATGATGTATGGGATCTGGTACCAAGGCCAAAGGATACACATGTCATCGGCACCAAGTGGATCTTTAAGAACAAGACTGATGAAGATGGTGAAGTTGTCCGAAACAAGTCGAGATTGGTGGCTCAAGGATATACTCAAGTTGAAGGCATAGATTTTGATGAGTCTTTTGCACCAGTTGCAAGATTAGAGTCAATCCGAATTCTTCTCTCCATAGCATGCATTATGAACTTCAAACTATATCAAATGGACATGAAGAGTGCTTTATTGAATGGATTTTTGAACGAAGAAGTGCTTGTTAAGCAACCAAAGGGGTTCCAAGACCCTCACTTTCCTGACCATGTGTTAAGGCTAAAGAAGGCCTTATATGGGCTGAAACAAGCATTAAGAGCTTGGTATGATCGCCTTACCACATACCTCTTAGATCATGGTTTCACGAGAGGTCAAGCCGATCAAACTTTGTTTGTCAAAAGAGATGAGAATTCTCTCCTTGTTGCTCAGGTATATATGGATGACATTGTCTTTGGATCCACAATCGATCATCTAGCTCATGAATTTTCAGAAGAAATGAAAAGGGAATTTGAGATGAGCATGGTGGAAGAGCTAAACTACTTCCTAGGGCTTCAAGTGAAACAACGAGAAGATGGGATATTTATCTCTCAAGAGAAATATGCCAAAAATCTTGTAAAGCAATTTGGCCTAAACTCCAAGAAGCACACTTCCACTCCCATGAATTCCTCAGCAAAACTTAGTCGTGATGCAGCAGGTATGGAAGTGGATCCAACACTCTATCAAAGCATGATCGGTAGTCTCTTATATCTCACTGCTAGCACACTAGACATCACTTTCAGTGTTGGAGTTTGTGCTATATTCCAAGCAACACCCAAAGAATCACACTTGACTGCGGTCAAACAAATTATCTGCTACATAAATGGCACATCTGATTATAGAATTTGGTATTCAAGAGACTCGAATGAGTGCCTAGCTGGATATTCTGATGCAGACTGGGCCGAATGTATTGATAATAGGAAAAGCACTTCTGGTGGGTGTTTTAATCTTGGAAATAACTTGGTGTCATGGATGAGCAAAAAGCAGAATTCAGTCTCTCTTTAAACGGCTGAAGCTGAATACATTGTAGCGGCAAGTTGTTGTGCACAATTAGTATGGATGAAGAAGCTTCTACATGATTATGGAATCACTCAAGACACTATGTGTATGTTCTGTGATAACACAAGTGCCATAAACTTAACAAAAAGTACAGTCCAACACTTGAAATCGAAGCATATCAAGATCAGGTACCACTTCATTCGAGATTTGGTGGAGGAAAAGACTGTATATCTGGAGTTCATCACCACTGACGACCAGAAGGTAGACATATTTACTAAATATCTTGATGGTCCAAAGTTTGAGACTTTGCGTAAGACCATCGGTGTTAGTATCATTCCTTGAACTCTATCTTGTGTGTGAACCTTTTTGCTCTTTATTGCATACCTATCATTTTGGTCTCACACGTTGAGTTTGTTCATGTTTCTTTTTCAAACTTTTGCTGCAAAAAAAAAAAAAAAAAAAAAGTTATGTTTTTTAGTGTGTTCAAAAATTCAAAAACCCATAAAAAGTTGAAAAATATTCAAAAATTTTGATCACTTATTTTGTGTATATCACATGTGAGTTTGACCTAGTATCTTCGTACTAATGGCGTAGTGCATTTACGAGCTTAACTTGTTTTTATATGCACATTTATCTATGTAGAAGAAATCTTGAAAACTATGTGTGATTGTTGTAAATAGATCTTCAAGCTTGTCCTGAATGATTGGTCAATTGTCTTGATGGTCTTGATACTTGCATAGACTTGTGCCTATATCTCTTCCCACTTTATTTTTTTGTTTTTGTGAAAATGCTCACCAAATGTAAATCTCCAAATGAAAAGATATTTTGAGCTGCAAAAACCTGTCGCACATACTAGTATTTGATTAGGAAAAAAGGATTTTTCTATTGAAATGTATGGTGCTTAAAAAGCCAAAGGCTAATTCTCAATGTTGAAATATCAAAAATTTCAAGCACCGATCTCAAAAAGAGATGTATTATCCAAAAATGATCAAATGTTATGTTTTATGCAGAAGCCAAATGAAAAGCTTCTAAGTTGTGTAAACAATTTGTGGGAGGTCATATATGTTCATTTCTATAATTAAGATAGACCACTTGACCTAGTATCAGTTGTGTATGACTTGATTAAATTGATCATTGAAGCTTCACTCTGGACTAAGGACTATTCACACTTGATACTCACCCACAACACACAAGACTTTGATTCAATGAATGCTTATTTCATTTGTATAATTGTACATGTTCAAATGTAACGTGTATGCTCAAATACTTGTTGATCAAACCCAAAAAGATTTTTGAGTGTTTTACTTTTTTTTTTAAGTGATTTTATACTTTCAAGTTTTCAATTTTTGTTCAAAATGTATTTTTCTGTTTTTCTTAAAAAACCTGGTTTAGAGGTTGTCTCGTGAGAAGCTCGCGACTTAGAGCTTCCCACGAAAAGGGCTTAAGGGAAATAAATTTTTCATCATGTCACACAGAGTCTCTCACGACTGTATTGCAACTACCTCGCAACCAACAGCTTCTCGCAAAATGCAGTTTGGCTAAAACTGGATTTTTCCAAAATCAGACAGAAGCTATCACGACTATTTCGTGACCTAAAGCTTCTTGCAAAAGCTAATGTGCTTTAGTGGCTTTTCTCGTGACTGTCTCATGACTGTTTCGCTACTCTTTAACCCGCGAAAAAATGTGTGTTTCCAGTTTTTATGTAGCAGATGTGAAAGTTTTTCAAAACATTCTCATTTCTCTCGTTAAGCCTCTCTCGAACCTTTCTCAACCCAAAATCACTATTTCATTCAAACCCCATCATTTTCAAGCAAAATCTTTGCACAATCCTTTCAAGGTATGTGTTTCTTACACTTTGTTCCATCTTTTGTTTTCGGATTATGCAGAAGTTGTGCTTAGGGTTTTGAAAACTGAGGATTTTCGAAAATTGAGGATTTTCGAAAATTGGTTTGGGTTTCTATTTTCTGTGAAAATTTTTCATATTTTCTGTTTAGGCTGAGTCCCATTTGATGTTTGTGCATCTGTGTTGGCCCCATAAGGCATTTTGACCATGTATTGAGGCATTTTTCCATATGTTCATGTATTATTCATAATTTTTTTGCATTGTTACATGTCATGTGTTTGACAAATTGTCTAAGTGACATTTCTATGTTGTTTTGGACTCAACTGAGTTCCAATGTTTGTTTTTGATCTTGATTGATCATGATTCCTTTGTTTTGGTAAATGGCTGTGTGCTTTACACTCTTTGTTTAGTTTATGCCTCAATGCCATGCCATGCACACACATAGGCATCTCTAGGCAACCCTCATGCACCTCAAGATGCACACACATACACCAGCACATGCATCAACACACGCACACATATGCACACAAATGCACACCTACTTAATTTCATGCATTGTGTATTTGTGTACTTGGTTTAACTGTTTTAGCATGTTGGCTTGAGTTATTTGTACTCTGTTTTAGGTTAGTTCTACTTTTTCTTAGAACTAACTTGAATCTAATCAAGTGTTTGTGTTCTATTTTGTGTTTTTGCACATTTTTTTTGTCTGTTTTGTGCTCAATTGTGTAAATGTCTCCTACCAAACATTCTACAACCAAGAAAACCACAAAATGTCCTTGCACTGGTTCAGACAATTTCAAGTCTGCTAATGCTGACATGAAATACAATGATTGCTACAAAGGAGCATCCATTATCATGGAAAGGGTGGTTCAACTAGAAACCCTTGAGGACACCTTCATCCTTAAGGTGTTCAAAGAAAGGACTTGGACCAAGCTATTGAACCCAGTTGAGGTTGTTTATTCAGAGATAATCAAGGAGTTTTTCTCAAATGCTTCTGTCAAAGGAGATCGTATCAAGTGCTGGGTAAGGCACAAAGAATTTGTAATCACAAGGGAGATCATCCAAGACTTTTCAAAGGTTCGTCCTCCTTCACAGCCAATTACAGTGGTGTATGAGGACAGATTAGGTTCTACTGATGAGATGATTAAAGTACTTGGTGGCACACCAAAGAAATCATCCATGAACACAATTCGATTTTCTCCAGAGATGAGGACATTGAGTTATGTGATGATCCATAACTTGTATCCGGTCACCAACCTCACCACATTATCAGCTCTAAGAACAAGATTTATGTATGATCTCTTTACCTATAAGGAGATAGATATTTGTGGCCATATCATCCATGTGCTGAAAAAGAGCATTACGAAGCAGAATTCAAGGACTGTAATGCCTTTTCCCTCTCTAATTATGGGATTAATTATTAAGGTAAAGCTCAAACTTCCCAGTGGCCTCACAGTAGTTCAGAGGGACTACCCCATTGGTGCCCATACATTGACTAAGAGCACAGCACACATCAAAGGCTCCAAGACCGGTGTGCATACCATACCACAACCACGTGTTAAGCCCGAGGGTGGTGATATAGAAGAAGAGATTGATCGATTTACTTCTACTCTAGAATCTTCAGCATAGCCATCTTCTTCTGCACTAGCACGAGGACCAGATAGACTAGATCGTCTCTTAGAGAGAGTGGACCAGATGTTCATCATGTTAGACTCCCATGCGCAGCACACCGCGACCCAGTTTGCCTATGTTCAGGGATAGATCACAGCATTGTCTTCTCAAATTGAGGACTTGTCCATGGGGTGAGGATCAGACTCCGAGTCAGATTAGTTCTAACTCTTTGGCCATTCCGGTCAAAAAGGGGGAGAAAATTTTGAGGGGGAGCTGTGGAAGAGCTTGCACAATGTTAGGGGAAGCATAGGTTTAGGCTTAGAAACATTGGTTATTAGTTCACAAGCTATTTATCTTTAGCTTTTATAATTGTTTTTATTTATAGTTTTTACTGTTACTGCTTTTGTTTAAAGCTTTGATACTCAGTTATATTTTAGTTTATTTTCAGTATTTATGTCTTTCTCAATGCTTTTGTAGCATTTTCTTGTACTTTTAAGATATTGCTAATATGTCGTAAGTACCTCACTCTTATGCCCTAGTAGGATTTTGTATCCTAGATGCAAATACTTCGTGTATTTTGCATTGGTTGAGTGTTGGACATGTAATTCATCCTAGGGATTGTTCTTTATTGCATTGCGTGTCCGGATAAGCATTTACTTGCTAAATGTTCATTGTAGTCATTTTGAATGACTGTTTTTGTTTAATCAAGATATGCTTACATGTTTTTGAAAGTTCAAATAGCGTTAAAAACACTATAAACGTTTAGACTCCCAAACAATAAATTACCAATTCAAACTTTATATCAAACAATGTATGTGTAGAAAATGATAATCAAGCTTATAACAGAATTGATAAACAATCTAAACCAAAAACAATCACAATCACAGCAGTAATTAGATGGTAAAGATAAAGGGAAGAGAGATGCAAACACAAGGACAACTACACATGATGTGTTATTGAAGAGGAAACCGAAGTCCTTGGCGTAAAACCTCTTCGCCGCCCTCCAAGTTGACAATAATCCACTAGAAAATGTAGTTGAGATACATGAACAGCAATAGACCCTCCAAGCCTAATCTACCCAGGTACCTAAGCCCTCCAAACTTCTTGCTCCAACGAGGTTGTGTCGAACCTTTTTCTTTTCTAGCTTACCGAATTTCGCTACAAACCATAGCATCAACTACTAATTATTGGTCCATTCCAAACTGCTTCCCTTAGCACCAAAAGAACCTTCTCACAGACGTGGGTATGGTGAGAAAAGGATTTCATCAAGAACCTCTCAAGGATGTATCAATGGAGAGGAAAAAAGTAGAGGAATTTGAAGAGTCTCTTAGGTGAAGATTGTGGATGAGGCAATCTTGTTTTCTCTAGGGTTTCTCTCTCAAAATTCTCTCTGGAAGCTCTCTACATTTCGTGGGAATGAGGGGTATTTATACTAGGGTGAGAATGAAATGTGAAATGTCAGTTTTTCCCAAACAGGGTGTTCTGGTGACTTGACCTTGCGACTAGGTTGAGTCGTGAGTTCAAGCCATGAGCTAACGGCATGGCCAGCCTGAGACTTTTGTCCTGTAGTGCAACAGCTAGCGCGACTCTTCAGCTTTTAGCATGCTTGGCACGTGTGCAACTTCTGGCGACTTGCAAGCCGCGAGCTAAATGCTAAAATATAAGCAAATTTGTCACAGAATAAAGCCAACAAGATGATTGATTAAATTCAACCATATAGTTTTGCTTTGTTTACAAACTTGATCGCACTTTACTTGCTCATATATGTACCTTGAGTTTAACTTGTCATAAGTTTAATAAAATTTTTGTTTGTGTGCAAGTGTTTCAAGTAACAGGTATATACATGCAAGTGATTCACAGCTTCTAGATTAGGTATGAATGAGTTTTGCCACTGTTCCCAAACTCACGTTTTAGTCTAGAGTCTGTTTTAGGGGATTTGCCATGGAATAGCCAAAGGGGGAGATTGTAAATTTGTTATTTACAACTATGTGTTTTTGTTGGCTTATATTCCATGCCAATTTCATTGTAATTTTGTTGGCTTATATTCCGTGCCAAATTTGTGTTAGAGAGAGAGAGTGCGAAGGCTCAAGCAATTGAAGAATGAAGTGTTTTCATTGGTAGCTCGCGACTTAGCATCCCGCGAAGTAACTCATGTGCCCTGCACATGCTAGAATGTGAAGAGTCAGGTCAAATGGAGACAGTTGTGTCTCGTGAGTATCTCGCGGGTAAGGCCTTCATGCGAGACACCCACGAGGCATTCTGGTTCGCCAGTCTGTCCATTCTGATACACACTTTCTGTGCTTATACTATTTATTCCCACATTACCCACAAATGTTAAGGAGAGTTTCTGAAAGAAAACCCTAGCCAAACACCTTAGGAGTTAGAGATTGTTATACCCACAATCCTTTACACATTTTTTTTGGGAATTTCCTCATCTCCTACCTCTCTATTTCCATACCATTGAGAGGTTGATAGTCCAAATACTTACCACACCCTTTGAGAGTGTTGTTTTGGTGCTGCTGTGAAGTATTGGAAGAAGCCAAGGATGGCAAATGCAACATGGAGCTTGTTACGAGATCTGAAGAACTAGACAAGACACAGTTCCGAGAAGCCTTGTTGGAGCAGGAGCTTGGAGGGCTTAGGTATAGAGAGTAGATTAAGCTTGGAGGGTCTCTTACTCACCCATGTATTCCAACTGATTGTCTAGTGGATTGATTTCCGCTTAGAGGGCGGCGGAGAGATTTTTCGCCAAGTTCTTCAGTTTCCTCTTTGATAACACGTTTCGGTGTTATCTGTGTTTGCAATTCTCTTCCCTACTCTTATTCATTTCATTTTTACTGCTATGTTGCTTTAAATATGGATTAAAGTAGTTCTCTTGCTTATACGCTTATGTTTACACTATTCTGCACTTAGTATTAAGTTAGTGTAAATCAACCAAGCCGTATCTTTGATTTGGGGTTTAAATAGCTCTTGTGTTTTCGACACATTTTTGAACTTTCAAAAACTTTCCTCAACAACATGTTAATTTCACTCAAATTTGGTATACCATTTTTAGCACAACTTCCAATAAACTCAAGTTTCTCTTTTCTTTTGATTCTTTTAAGAGCATGAAACTTAAAACAGTGAGGTCTAAGATGACCAAGGGCACCACAATGGTGACAAACAATGTGTTTAGGTCCACTAGGCCTTTTGGGAAGGGATCTAGCAACATGGGTTTGTTCTCTCTTTAAATTATGACATTGAGGTCTTATTTGATCAATCACACCATAATGGTGGCAAGAAGGAACAAACTTAAATCCACTCAATTCCCTATGATGGGACCTAAACAGAAGCTTTGACTTAACAACCTTTTTCTCCACTTTTCGATTTTATTTTATTTTATTTTATTTTATTTTATGTGGAGGAATGTACACCGATTTGTCCTTTAAGGCAGAATACACGATAGGCACAAAATCGGGTACCAAAACATGATTGCAACATATATTTTCTTCCTTTTTAGCAACAGGTTCTGCAATCACACTTGGTATGCATCTTAAGAGATTCATTTCCACATTTAAAATCATCAACAAGTTTGTTAGACAAAACAAGTTTAGCATCCGAGTCCATATTCAAATATTCAAACTCTTTCAGTTTTTCAAGAGAATTTTTAGCAAGTTTCTTATATTTTTCAACCAATTTATTGGATTCATTGAGCTTAGCAATCAAATCATCATTTTCACAAATGAACTTGCTCAAATTCTTTTTAAACTTCTTAGCTTCTTTCTTTAAGAGTTTGTCAATAACACCCACATATTCAAGTAACATGTCATCACAATTATGAGGATTAACACTCATAGAGGCATTTTCACAAACACATGGCATGTTACACTCACAAACATCCATAGAAGCATACAAAACACTATCCATGGCAAAACACACACGGGGTCAAGGATCACACCTAAGTAATGAAACTAAAACAAGTGTACCCGCTTTGATACCAATTGAAAGCTTGAAAATGTGTTGAAAACACAAGAGCTGTTTAGACCCCTAAAAAAAATATTACGGCTTAGCTGATTTTACTCTAACTTATCCAAGTGCGGAAAAAAGAGTAAATGAAGCGCAAACAACTGAAACTACTCAAGTGCACAAACATGAACAACCAACAATAAAAGTAAAGCACAAAAGTAAGGGGAAGAGAGAATGCAAACATAAGATAACACGCCGATGTGTTATCGAAGAGGAAACTAAAAAACTTGGCGAAAAACCTTTCCGCTGCCCGCTAAGTGGTAATTGATCCACTAGACAATCAGTTGAGATACATGGGTTAGCAAGAGACCCACCAAGCCTAATCTACCCGATGTACCTAAGCCCTCCAAGCTCCTACTCCAACAAGACTTCTCGAAAACGTGTCTTGTCTAGCTTTCCAGATCTCGCAATACGCCCAATTGCATCCACCAAGCCTCACCAACTTCTTTTGGCAACAAGCATAAGGGGTCAAAGGTCACACTTAGGTATTTAAACTACAACAAATGTACCCGCTCTGATACTAATTGAAAGCTGGAATTTGTATGAATATATAAGAGCTTGTTTAGACCCCAATTTTAAAAATATGGCTAGATTGCTTTTACTCTTACTTAATCAAAGTGTGGAACAAGAGTAAATGAGTACAATGAATCGATACTACTCTAGTGCATACATATGAACAATAAATAATAAAAGTAAGGCACAAGAGTAAGGGAAGAGAGATGCAAACACAAGATAACACCAAGATGTGTTATCAAAGAGGAAACCGAAGAACTCAGCCAAAAACCTCTCCGCAACCCTCCAAGTCAAAATCGATCTACTAGAGAATAAAGTTGGAGTATACAAATAACAAAAGACTCTCCAAGTCTAGTCTACCCAATGTAATTGAACCCTCCAAACTCTTGCTATCAACGGACTTCTCAAACTTATGTCTTTTCTAGCTTTTTGGATCCTGCAATACACTTGATTGCATCCGCCAAGCCTTCCTAGCTTCTTTTGGCAAACCTCCAAAGCTTCCCAAGTTCCAAAACACTCTCTACACTCTGAAAAGGTGTGGGTTGTGTTTGGTTACAAATCTCCTGTCAAGGCAAGACAATGGGAATGGGAAGGAAAAGAAGCTAGAATGATTTTTCACCAAGGATGAGTAGCTCTCTCTCTAAAAATGGGTGTGTGTGTTGTAGAAAACCTATCTAGGGTTTTTCTCTCTGAATGGCCTCCTCATACTTTATGGGTAATGAGGGTATATATAATATGGGTGAAGGGTAAGAAAGTCACACTTAAAAATCCTCCAGGCAAAATGTTTCATGAGTAACTCACAGGAAGGCCTTACTCGCCAAACACTCGCAAAAACAATAGCCTGGTATGACTCTTCAACTTCTAGCATGTGCTCTTCATGTGACTTTTAGCTGTCTTGATCAAATCTCCACCACTCAATACTAAACCCATTATAAATAAATCCCACAAAAATATAAGGAAATAAATTTATGCAATTACAATATTTTTTGTCATGAAATAAGCCAACACTAGTGTTATGAGAAAAATAATAACTTAACACTTGTATTTACTTTGATGACTAAAGCCTAATTTAAAACAAAAATTCTTATATCGTGCATGCTCGCTTACGTAGTACGCAGTGACTAAAAATTGCCCATTGTAGTTTTCATGACGACCAAAAAAGGGTCTTGAACAATGACGGGGCCACTCTTGGACCAATTTTGTTGGGGGGGGGGGGGGCGCAATGGCCTTTGTAATTGTATTTTTTTAATTATTAGTATATATGTAGGTATTAATTTTAGTAATTTTTTCTATAAAATTACACTTTCCTCTCCTTAACAATATCATTAAATCTTTTGAGAATAATGCTATAGTAACAAATTTTTCTACAATATTTTTATAAACCGTTGAGGTAGCAAATTTTTATTAGTTTCATCTAGGACTACCATTTACATCACTTTTTTTACATAGTAATAACCACTAACCACATCAGCAATTTATAAAACATTTGTAACTCTTGTATTTTCATCATTTTTCAAAGTTAAATTAGTGTGTATAACACTAATGAATGTTTTGAACCCCAATATCAAAATTACCAACACAAGCTTATACACAAACAATATATGTGCGGAATGATGAATATAAGCTAAACCCAAATTGGTAAAACACTCTAAACCATAATTAATCACAAACACAACAGCAATTAAAAGGTAAAGAGTAAGGGAAGGGAGATGCAAACACAAAGATAACACCAACACGTATTATTGAAGAGGAAACCGAAGAACTTGGTGAAAAACCTTCCATCACCTCCAAGCGGTAAAATGATCCATTAGAGAATAAACTTGGGATACATGAATAGCAAAAAACTCTCCAAGCCTAATCTACTTGATGCACCTAAGCCCTCCAAGCTTCTTGCTCCAATAAGGTTAAGTCTAACCGTGTCTCCAAAACACTCTCAACACTCTAAGGATGGGTGTGGTGTGTTTAGGTACACTCCTCTCAATGGGTATAATAATGGAAGAGGGAAGGAGAAGAGACTACAAAGATTTCTATATAAGAATGAGTAGCTCTCTCTCTAATAAGGTAGGTGTGTTGTAGAAACCTCTTTTAGGGTTTTTCTCTCAATAGACTCCTCACAATTTTTGTGGGTAATGAGAGTATATATAGTATGAGTGATAGGAATACAAAAAGTCACAATTCTCAATAAAAAAAGGGAACTTCGCAAGTCACTCATGACTGGTGCAAGCTGTGAATCCAAGTCGCGAGTTAACTTCCTAGACAGGCTGTATTGAGCTAGAGACCTGGCCTAACTGTTCACTTTCCTGCATGTGCTTCTCATGTGACCTTCTGGTGTCTTGATCAAATCTTCACCACTTAATACTAAACACTACAAATAAATCCCACAAAGATACAAGGAAATAAATTTATGCAATTACAACACATTTTGTAATGGAATAAGCCAATACAAATGTTATGAGAAAAATCATAACTTAACCATTTTAAAGACTAAAAATTTATTTATAGATATAAAATCTAAAACAAAATATACAAGCTCAGAAAATTAGCCCAGCAATAAAAATTACCAATTGCAAAAACAAAGTTAAAATCAAAATTAAGTTCAATCAACCAAATTTACTCAAAACAAACAACTTTGCCCTTAATTTTTTTTTTTTTTTTTTTAAAACCAACTAATTTTGCCTTTACCAAACAATACACATCAAAGAAACTAAAAAAATTATTTAAAAAAAAAAAAAAAAAAAATACCTCGCAGCTAAACAACAAATTTAGAGGCTAGAACTACAACATGCAATCAGTAGCAAAGCCGCCACTCCTAATTCCAAGTTTTGGCTCCGTCCTTGATCTTGAAGACTTGAACACAACTTGGATCTTAAAGTTTACTTGCAAAATTTTAAAGTAATCAAAGATTAGTAGCTATTTTATTAATCAATTGTTTAAATTTATGTTTTTGTAGTTTAAAATAATACATAAAAGATGAGCTTATGGATCAAATGGTAAATAACATCTAATTGACATGCATGTTAAAAACATATAAAATATGTAATCCAACAGCGAAATTTTCAAAATATGAATTTAATAAGACATGTTTCACTAGTCAGTAACTTATAAGTTACTGATCGGTGAAACATGTCTTAGAATTACTTCAGGTGTAATTTGAACCTAACTTATCCACATGCACAAACACACACACACAAATATATATATATATATATATATATATGTTATGAAGGGATTAATTTTCTTCAAATGGGGAAAGAGTCTAGATGGATTCCATGCCACCCCTTTCTAAGAGAATGGTACTTACCACGCACTCAATTGCAAATCTCATGCTGCATGCTGTTATTATATCATCAATGGTTAACAAGTATAAATTTTAAACTAGGTTGTAATTCTGTTCAATGCACGAAATTGTTTATAATAATTAATTTATAGATTAAATTATTTATTTAGTTTTAAGTACATGTATTTTCAACCTAACATATATAAATTTCCTACAATTCTTCTTCACTTATAAAGAAAAAAACTAACAAAAATAAAAAAGTATAATATAATTTATATAAGAGTCTTCAAACATATTTCTACAAATGAAAATAATAAGTATTTGAGAAGTATAAAATAATATTCAAATAAATTTAAGGCAAAAATTTGACGTAAGTATTTCTCTTAAAGCCTTAATTAAAAAAATTATATTATATAAGTAAGTAGCTAATGTAATTTGGTCAGACCACTGTGACTACCCAGCCACTAATGACAATCATTGTTTGTAACCCCCAATGAGATCTTGCTGCTGCTACCTCTAAATCAAACCACTAATCTCATCGCTGTTGCCTTAAGCTCGTAATCGTTACCTCCAGATTGAACCAACGAGATCTTGCCTCTCTTTCTCTCTCTGAAGTGTCTAGTTTGAGGAAAATTGATTATATTGTTTTTTTTTTTTTTTTTTTTTGTTTCTTTGGATTTATATATTAGAATTTTCTATTATAATATTTGTTTGGAAGTTGGGAAAATGTGAGAAACTAGTAGAAAATATGTTTTCTAGAGCATTTTCAAGAAGACAACTAAACACTTGAGAATATTTTGCATTCAGAAAACATTTTACGTCAAGCCAAGCACAGACTTAATTTAATTTTCTCTCAATTTTGGTTTTGTGTGTGTGTGTGTGTGTGAGAGAGAGAGAGAGAGAGAGAGAGAGAGAGAGACATGCCTGGCACTCAAAAAGAGGGAAAAAAAGAGTAAGAAAAAAAGAAGAAGACATACTTGTCAATGGCTTAGAAACTCTAGTAAAGCTACAACCAATTTTGTAATCAAATTTTGTTCTAAATTGTTTCAAGAGAATAAAACTAAATGTGCCTTCATATCCAGCTAAATATTGTATATCACATTTTGAAATGTACAATGTTTCACACGGTGTCCATATTTGCACTTCAGGTGTCCACATTTTACATTATGTGAATAAATGTGGACATGGTGTGAATCGAGTATGTAGCAAGACTTATGATATTGAGGGTGTTGGAGCAACCCTTGCTCATCTATCATTGGAAGAATGACATATTTCTTGATTTTATGCTTTATGGGACTCATGCGACTACTGGGTTAGCTTTGTGAAGAAGATGAAGCCATGATATATATATATATATATATATATTGAAAATTCTATAATTGAGGATTGGTAAATTTGAATTCTAGACATTTTCGTTAGAATACCAAGAGGCAATAGTTGAATTACAAGACTCTTAGTAAGACGAGGCATGATTTTGTACGAAAGGTTAAGTAAAAAAAAAAGTATAGTTTCTTATTGATTTGCAATTGCGAAATCAGGAAGACTTCTGAAAGAAAATAGAAAAGTTGATTAAGAAAGAAAAGTTTCTTATTGATTTCCCCATTGCTTCCTCGTTGATGTTGTTGTTGTTGTTTTTTTTTTTTTTTTCATTGGCACAAACCCGGATTTTTAAAAGAAAAATGAACAAAAGGCCCAAAAAACTTTTGAAAGAGTGCAATAAATCTTTCAAGCCAAACTTAAAATTTGTTAAGGAAGTCCACCTATAACGAGAGCTAGTAAGTCAAGCGAACTCAGGTGGAAGGCCCAACTTTAAGACCAAGGTAAGGTTCTCAGGCCCAAATCTAAAAAGTAAAAGGAAAACTAGACTCAAACATGATTCAAGTTTAAAATTTTCAACCTTTGGAATCCTCACGGCTTCCAAATACCAAAAATTTTATTTTCAAACTTCGTGGAATAATACTTTAGTGGATAAAATTGGCAAATTTTCTAGAGCTGCAAAAAAAATTCATGGTAAAATTTCCCAAATAATTTTTTAGAGTATAAACATTTTCTTTTGAAATAATACCATTTTGGTTAATATTCTTGAATTTTGGAGTAATATCTTTGTGGTTCAAAATCTTACTTCTCAAAATTTGGAAGTTGTTGTGTAATTTTTGAATTAAAGGTGTTTTTACATTAGTTATGCCTGACGTTATATTTGGCTAGGGACAAAATTTAGTTACAAAATTGTTTGTAAAATCTAACTGTTAAATTGTATGTTTTTTACATTCTTAATATATATGTCAAATTTTATGTCAATTGAATATTATTTACTATATAATCTATAAGTTTATATTTTATACATAATTTTAAATTACAAAAACTTGTAAATTGAAATAATATATTGATGACATAGCTATTGATCTTTAATTTTTTTAAAAATTTTGCAAGTATGAAAGATAAAAGATGAAGATGTAATATAATGATGGATTTGTCAAAATTCACGTTCAATAAAAAGATATTGAGTAAAATTGTAACTTAAAACTAAAATTAATTTTGAATCTAAACTTTGTCCTTCGGCTAGAGAATTACGAGCTTGAATAATAAAAAACTAAAATACTGTTGTAGCCTAGATTAACTCACTTCATAGTTCACAAAGACGAAAAGGTAAGCTTTACCACTTTGCACTGCAGACGCCTATTGGATAAAATATCTTCATCCCTTTTACTCCCTTCTTAAATCTTTCTTATCTATTACTCCCTTCATCCCAATATGTTTGTCCTATTTGAAATATCAAACTTTTTAAGAAAACATAATTTATTGTCTTATCTGCTTTATAAAAATGTATAAGTTTTCAAAACTACCCTTAAGTAAATTTATTAGTTTTTTTTTTAAAAAAGAGTTATTCTTATGAGGTAATTAAAAAGGTGTCCCAATTAGACTGGTTTTTTAATAATTATTTGTTAGTTTTCTTTTCAAATAGTTTTGAAAATAAAGTAAAGGTATAATAAGAATATTAGTAAATTAATGACTTCTATTTTTAGAAACAATGACAATATTTTGGAACGTCTCAAAATGAAATAGAGGACAAACAAACAAGGATGAAGAGAGCATTGTTTTTTCCCCTTCATTTACTTTGCACTTTTATCTATTTATTATGGAATGAATTGTAAAATTTTTATAAAAATAAGAATTAATATATTGAAAAAACAAATAGAACGTAAGCATGTTCAACTAAAACATCTTCTCTAAAAAGTTCAACTAAAATAGACAAAATATCAAACAAGTATACAAGTAAACAATTTTATAATTTTATTTTTATTTAAGTAAGATCAGATATTTTATACCTATGAATAAGTAGAAAATTATTTGATACAAAATTCAATTATTATTTTTTGGTAAAAAATTAGATTTATTGTTGATTTATTCACATGATTATTGAAATAATATTCTTTATTAAGCAAATTATTTCAAATTAAATTGTTGAGAGTTTTCTATATGACTATAATATGTTAAATTATTGTATTTATCTCCAAAAAAGTATTGCTAATGTTTTCATATTTTTATTGCGAAAACTTAAAATATGAAGATATTATACTCATACTATATACATATTGTTCTCGTTTCCATATTTTTTTGTTGAACTTTTAAAATGTATTTCTCTTAAAAATGCTGAATTATAACCATCCGTATATTTAACATATTATACGTGTACCATATATTACCAACCATGTTTCCCACCATTCTCTCTCTCTCTCTCTCTCTCTCCAATTAACCTCCCAATCATAGTTGTCAGTATCGTACGATACGTAATACGTATCATACAATACGTATTGTATCGTGTGTAAAAAGTTTTGTATCATATCAGCATATCGTAAGTGCTCATGAATCGTACAATATAGTGTGCATATCATATGAATCGTATCGTATTGTAAAATCGTATGTGTCATACGATACATAGAAAAATGCTTTAAAATGAGAATTTTTTGTTAAAATTTGTACTTTTATTTGAGTCTAACAAGTTACTAGACTTGGTTTTTACACAAAATTATTATTTTACTTAATTTGGCTTAATAAAATAACATATTCATAAGTTTTTTTCCCCTCTCTTTTTCCTATAAAATTTAGACTACACAGTACACATTTACAATTCACTTTAATATTTGCAAATTTATTTTCTATACTATGAGTAAGATATTAATTGACAATATAATTTTTTTTTTTAATTTTGTCATTATTGTTATAAGTCCAAGAACTAGAATGCCAAGAAGATTATTTATTTATTTTTTAATTATTAAAATAAAAAGAACAAGGAGAGATAGTAAATGTTAATGACAATGAAGAAAATTTTATTGAAGAAATAAGTTTGCAAAATGATAAATATGATGATAGCATTGACTTAGATGGGGTTTATTAGGCAATATGATGAATGATGAAGTGTAAGTTCGTCAGTTAGAGTGGGTAAATGGAACCAATCCCCAGTTTGTGTGAATGTATCCTCAAAGATGGTCACCGATGTCATGCCTGCCACAACATCTCCGATGCCAAAGTTAGTACAAGGGAGCCCTTTGTAAGTTAAAACAGAATCGTAGACTAACAATAAAATTATCTGAGTATTTCTTGTACCTTGTGTTGATATTGTAAGGGCCTTATATATGTTTTTACAGCTTCTAGCCGTTAGGGTAGTTATGGTGGCCTTTATGTCCCTCTTGGTAACGTTTTATACTTTGTACTGTGGCTTCAATGCGCTCCAATGGTTCATACAGTTGGCTCTGTAACCGCTCTGAGTATAATTGGCCACATTGAATGGCCCAGTTGCCTTCGTCAGTGACGTGGGTTTTTGTTTAGCTCGTCTGAGGATGTCCTCGTCTGTGTCGTTGAGATCGTCTCTGGGAGATGAATTCATTAGTCCCGTCAGCTGCCCCCCAATTCTGTGGTCGTAACAACATGTCATGACGACCATAAAATATGAAAGGTTATGGGCTGTAAATGACTCTTTGGGTTTTGCTCCGTATTAAATGCATAGTAGTGGCACTCCACAGGCCTTGGCCTACGTGGCACATTCTAACTGGTAGAGTTAATGCTCCAATTTGTGGGACTATTGGGTTTCCCGTTGGTTTTCAGTTTTTCGAGCCTTGGTTTTAAACTTCTCCCCTTCTCATTTTTTCCTCTTCACTTTTCTCAAAAACTTCTAATGATTGTTCTAAGCATTTTCTTTGCTAACCTCACTTTGCAACTCTTCTCCGAACTGGTGTGTTGTGCGGTGGTGCTTCCCTTACCTGCCATTTTTAAGGTACATTTCTTCTCCTTTTCCTGCTTTGCCTTTCCCTTTTTTATTTTATTATGATATAGCTTCTGATTTCTTTCTTCTTCTCCTTTCCTTTTTCCTTTTGTTTGTCTTTGATTTCTTGCAGATTTAGCTTGTATTGTTTCCCTTTGTCTTTTTTCTGGATTTCCATGGTTAGTAGCTCTAAGGTTAGGATAGTTTTCCCATCAATTTCCTTCCTTTTCACGCGCCTAGGGGGGTCTTTAGGCATTTTCCCACACCTTAAGGATTTCGTTTTTGAGGGTAATTGTTTGAGCGTTGCATTGGCCGACCTATTGCCTTTGTTTCGTCAATCGATTGATTGGTTCGAGAGTCAAGTAAGAGAGCAGGAGACAATGTCTGAGGTTAGGTCTAGCAAACTCGAGACTGGGTTATCATCTACCCAGTAAAGGGGGATACTGCTGTCTCTACCCTTCGAGAAGTTAGGGCTTTTTATGCCCTCGAGGAGGAGTGTGTATTGGATGCTGACACATTGGGGAGATTTAGGGATAGATTCCAGTTCCGGAAACGATTTAGGGTTCGTCTGCCCAATGAGGAGGATCGGGCCTGTCACTTCTTCCTAGGGGAAGTATGCTTTTACGAGTCTACCTTCGTTTGTGGGTTGAGGTTTCCTGTCCATCCCTTCCTCATGGAGCTATTAGACCTCTTTGGTATCGCTCCTGGGCAACTTATGCCTAACTCGTGGAGAATAGTGATCAGTTGTATGGGAATATGGTGGGCCGCTACGGACAGAGATATGCTCAAGGTTGACGAGCTTGTTTATCTGTATAGCTTAAAATTGTCTAAGGAGTACTGGTACTATGAATTGGTGCCTTGGGAGAGGAGGACTAGGATCGTTAAGGGTTTACCTTCATCTTTCAGGTATTGGAAGTCTAGATTTTTCTTTGTTTCTGTGATGATTTTGAGACTCCCTCTGGCGAGGTTTGGGGTGATCTCCCGAGGTTGCATCGTTGGTGGGGAACCTCGACCTTAGGTGCGTCAATATTTCTTTTCGTCATTTAAGTTTTGCTGCATTTGCTGTTATTACTACTGATTCTTTACTTCTTGTTTTGTGCAATTAAAAGATGGCCCAAACTTAAGAGTAGGTATAAGGAGCGAGTACAAAAGGTAATTGAATACACGTAGACAATTGAGAGCTGGGATGATCTTGTGGACCCAAGGACTCTTGCCTTCTACTGTCTCAGACCATAGCTTTTTGCCTTCGTCTTGCGTAATCTTGAAATTAAAGGAAAAAAGAGTAAATGTTAGGTTCGTCAATACTGACTTTTTCATACACACCCCTTTTTTTTTTTTAACAAGTGTTTCCCTCTTGCAAAGATGATGACCAAGTTCAACAAGGACATGTATGCAAAGATGAGGTCGAAGAAAGACGAGTCATTATAGGGAAGAAGATAGTGCCCATCATTGGGAAGGGTCCCTCTGTCACTCCAGCTGCCTCCGTCAATCCCTTTGTTTTTGGTACTGAAATGACGAGGACAACCTCTCCTTCAACCTCGGTTGAAGAGCTTCCTACTCCTACCTTTAAGAGGTTGTGCTTGTCCGATAAGGAGAAGGAGAAGGTCGATTCTCACTCGTCCACCGTCTGGGATAACAAGAGACTAGTGGTGGACAGGGCTCAGGGGTCATGACTGCTGAGGATTTAAAGGTCTTCTCTGGAGTACCTTTCAACAATGTTGCGAGTCGCCACGTCCATAAGCTTGTTTAGGCGCTGGGGGAAAGTCTCCATATTACCTCTGAGTACTTCACTCAAAAGGCCAAGGTGGCGTCTCTCACATTGAGAACGAAGGCTTTGGAGGTGGATAATTCCACATTGAAGAAGAATCTGATTGATTCTATGGGTAAGGTCACCAACCTAAAGAAAAAAAATGAAGACTTTGAGTAACGACTTTAGGGCTAAGCGTCAGTTGACCCTAGAGAAGGGTGAGCAACTTCTGGGTGCCAAGGAGAAACTCAAGACTATTGCTGCCAGGTCTGTTGAAGCTTTCTAGATGACTGATGAGTACAACACAGTCTTGTTCAGCTGGTACTTCAAGGGTTTTGAGCTTCTAAAGAGATACCTCATCAAGCATCCTTCCGGGGTAGACTTGGAGAAACTGGATTTGGAAGAGATCGACCAGGAGATGGTTGCTGACGAGGCTACCCAGTCTTCTGCCACTGAGGCTAACGCCCCCAAGAATGCCCCTACTAGTGATGCCCCTGCCAATGATAATGTTGTTGCTGATGCCTGAACCTGATCCTTATGAAAAAATTTCTCTACTTTTTTTTTTTTTTGGTGTGCCTATTATGTTTTGGGCTTTTTGTAAATCTAATTTCATAACAATTTCTTTTTAATCTGTCTTAAGAACAATATTTTTAGCCCAGTGTTTATGGGCCTTTAGATGTGAAAACAATGGTAACTGCCCGTGGTTTTTGGGCTTTAATTAAATTTGTAGCTGTGTATTTACTTGTATTTGTGATTGCACACTCTTGGTTCATGATATGCTTGTGGTATCTTACAACTGTCCATGCTTTGTACTTAGTGAAATTTTTAGTTGTGACTTTCCCTTTCGTCAATGATTTTGTCTGTGTGAGCTCTGTTACTTTGTTGATTTCCTACAACCAGCACCTCTTCAGGGGATCTCGTCAAGGGTTTTGGTGAACTGGTTTTAGCCTGAGTTTTGTTCTGGTTTGTTGCAAGGTTCTTGTCTCTTCAAGAGATATTTTCATCGTCAGTAGCTTATATCCGTCTAGGCGGAATCTTGTTACTTGGCCATTTTTGGCTTTTGTGACTTACATCCTTTTAGGGATCTTGTCATCGTCAGTAACTTACATCTGTCTAGGCAAAATCTTGTTACTTGGCTATTTTTGGCTTTTGCGACTTACACCTTTTTAAGGATCTTGTCGTCGTCAGTAACTTACATCTGTCTAGGCAAAATTTGCTTACTTGGCTATTTTTGGCTTTTGTGACTTACACCTTTTTGGGATTTTGTCATTGTCAATAAACTTACATCCGTCTAGGCGGAATCTTGTTACTTAGCCATTTTGGCTTTTGTGACTTACACCTTTTTAGGGATCTTGTCATCGTTAGTAACTTACATCTGTCTAGACGGAATCTTGTTACTTAGCTATTTTTGGCTTTTGTGACTTACACCTTTTTAGGGATCTTGTTATTCTTTGAACGTATAGCTAACTGGACCTGCTTATAAGAAGACATTAGCTGAATTATCCTTTTATTAATTTTAGGAATGAATACATTTATTTGATACATCTTTTGGTGGTACTTCTTTAAGTGCTCAATGTTCTATGGCCGAGGGAGCCTTTGTCCATCTACGGTTTCCAAGTCATAGCTGCCTTGCCTGGAGTAGTGGACGACTCGATAAGGTCCTTCCCATGTGGGGCCAAGCTTTCCTTGGGCAGAGTCTTTAGTCACTGTGGTAACCTTGACCTGGATGAGATTGCCCATGTCATGTCATCTGAGCTTTACCCTCTGATTGTAGTATTCGGCCATCTTCTGTTGGTACTTCGTCATTCTACTGGAAGCTTTGTCTCTTACTTCATCTAGACAATCCCAGTTGATTCGCAGGTGATCGTTATTGTTCTCTTCATTGAATACCTTTTGCCTGATGCTAGTTACTCCTACCTCAACCAAGATCACTGCTTCAATGCCACAGGTGAGCCTAAATGGGATTTCTCTCGTTGGGGTTCTTGCTGCGGTTTAGTAGGCCCACAGGACGTTGGGCAATTCTTCTGGTTAAGCACCCTTCGTGTCGTCCAACTTAGCTTTGATAATCTTGAGCAATGTCTGATTCGACACTTCCGTCTGTCCATTCGCCTGGGGATGCCCTAGGGATGAGAATCAGTTCTTGATGCCTAGGCATGAATAGAAGTCCCTGAAGCCTTGGCTATTGAACTGCCGCCCTTTATCTGATATGATCGTCATTGGAATCCTAAACCTACAAATTATATTCTTCCACACAAAGCTCTGAATTCTTGCTTTAGTGATTGTTGCTAGAGCCTTTGCTTCAACCCACTTTGTGAAGTAATCAATAACAACTAGTAGGAATTTTACTTGGCCTTTACCTAGGGGCAGTGGGTCGACGATGTCAATTCCCCATTGCGCAGATGGCCACAAGGATGCTATCGTTGTTAGCCTCTCTACTGGAAGTCAGTAGACATTCCTGAACCGTTGGCACTTGTCACACTTCTTGATGAGCTCCACTGCATCGGCCTACATAGTAGGCCAGAAATAGCCTGTTCGAATGACCTTGCTTACTAGGGATCTAGGGCCAGCATGGTCCCCGCAAATTCATTCATGGATATCTTCCAGAATGTACTTAGCTTCCTCTTCATTGACACACTTCAAGTAAGGCATGGAGAAGCCTCTCTTATATAAGGTGTCATTAAGGATCGTAAATTTGGCCCCTCTTCTTGATCTTCTTGGCACATTCTGAGGGAGGTACCCGTCTTGGAGGAAAGATAAGATTGGTGTCATCCAGCTATTTGTGCTTTGGATTGCGAATGTTGGAACTTCTTTAATGCTGGGGTGTTTCTAGACTTCCATCACCAAGCCCATGCTCGCCACCCCTTCTTCTAACGATGCTATCTTCGAGACTTTGTTTGCTACCATATTCAGGCTTTTGGGGATCTGTACAAATTCCACCTTATTAAACTCTTGAGTTAGATGTTTCGTCAGCCTGAGGCATTTCTGCATTCTCTCCTCTTTTGCTTCGTGCTGTCCTTTGATTTGCCCAATCACTAACTTTGAATCATTTTGGACTAACAGGTTCTTAGCTCTAAGAGCCTTTCCAAGTCTCAGTCCTGTCAGTATTCCTTCATACACGGCCTCGTTGTTGGTAGCTGGAAATTTCAGTTAAACTTTATATTTGTGCACTTCTCCATCAAGGGTGGTTATGACGACTCCTACTCCCTCCCTATTTTGGGTTGACGAACCATTGATCTGTATCATCCATTGCTCGACCTCGTTAGTGAGACTGTCCTCGTCCGAGAAGGTGAACTCAACGATGAATTTTGCCAAAGCTTGTGCCTTAATGGCTGTCCTGGGATGGTACTCAATGTCAAATTGGCTGAGTTCAATTGCCCACTTGACCATTCTTCGAGCTGCCTTAGGTTTGTTTATGCACTTTTTAATTGGTTGGTCCATCATCACTAGGATAGGATTTGCCTAAAAATACTGTCTTAGTTTGGGTAAGGCTACTATTAACACGAACGCAATCTTTTCAATCCTTGGATACTTGGATTTAGCCCCTTGGAAAGCTTGGCTAACGTAGTAAACTGGGAGCTGTTTCTTGCCTTCTTCTCGAATCAGGGTTGCACTCATGGCTGTAGCTGATACTGCCAAGTACAAATACAGGTTTTTCCCTTCCTTGGACGGACTTAAGAAGGGTGGATTACTCAAGTAACATTTGAGTTCCTGGAATGCTGCTTCACATTCGTCGGTCTAGGCGAAAGCCTACTTCAAGGTCTTGAAGAAAGGGAGGCATTTGTCCATCGCTCTAGAGACGAACCTATTCAGAGCTGCAATCCTTCCTATGAGCTTCTGAACTTCCTTAGCATTCTTAGGCGATGCCATGTTGACTATGGCTTGCACCTTCTCCGGGTTTGCTTCTATTTCTCTCTGGGACACCATGAATCCCAAGAATTTCCCTAAAGCTACACCAAAAACACACTTACTAGGATTCAGCTTTATCTAGTATTGTTTGAGGGTGGCAAACGTCTCCTTTAGGTCATCCAGACGGGCAAGTTCTTCCTTACTCTTGACGAGCATATCATCCACATATACTTCTATATTTCTGCCAATCTGTTTGCTGAACATCTTGTTCACTAACCTCTGATAAGTAGATCCTGTATTCTTTAATCTAAAAGGCATTACCTTATAGCAATAAAGCCCTTATCGTGTGATGAAAGCAATTTTCTCCTGATCTTCTTCAGCTATTTTTATCTGGTTGTATCCTGAGAAAGCATTCATGAATGTCAGCAACTTATGTCTGGCTGTAGAATCCACAAGCTGGTCTATCCTTAGTAGAGGGAAACTATCCTTCGGGCACGCCTTGTTCAAGTTCGTGAAGTCCACACACATTCTCCACTTCCCATTTGCCTTCTTCACAAGGACGACATTTGCGAGCCAATCAGGATAGTACAGTTCTCGGATGAAGCCTATCGTCAACAGTTTGTTAACTTCGTCTGTAATCGCTTGGTCTCGTTCTAGGGCAAAGACTCTCCATCTTTGCTGGACGAGCTTTCTCTCCAGGTCTACATTCAACTTATGCTAAATGACTTCTGGAGATATGCTTGGCATGTCCTCGTGGCTCCATGCAAAGACATCTAGGTTCTCTTTAAGAAACTGGACGAGCCTTGTTCTCATCTCAAGATTTAGCATTGTCCCTATTTTTGTCGTCTTGGTTGCTTCTCCTTTGGCCAATTCCACTGTTTTTGGGGCTTCCATTTTATCTTCTTCCTTCACTTCAATCATCCATGTATGGTTCTCCTTGGTAGCCAAGACGGCCTGATAGCACTCTCTAGCTAAGACTTGATCTCCTTTTACTTCACCAACACTGTTATCCGTTAGGAACTTTACCTTCAGGAAATAGGTGGACGTGGCTGCCTTCCATTTGTTAAGTGTGGGCCTTCCAATAATTACATTGTAAGATGAGGGGCAGTCTACCACCAAGAAGTCTAGCTGACGAGTCAATTGCCTCGGGTAGGTCCTCACTGTTACTGTCAACGCCATTATGCCCTTGGGATATATCCTGTCTCCATTGAAACTGATAAGGGGGGAGTTAAATTAGCACAATCTCCTTGGATCTAGCTTTAGCCGTTGAAAAGCAAGAAGGTAGATGATGTCTACAAAGCTACCATTGTCCACGAGGATCCTTTTGGTGTTGAATCCTTTTATAGTCAGCATTATGACCAAAGAGTCATTGTGAGGCTGCTTCACTCCCCTGGCATCTGCTTTGTTTAAAGACATGTCCTGGTCCATCCATCTTTACTTAAACGGAGGTATCATGTGGACGTTGTTCACCTGTCTTTGGCATGCTTTCTTAAGGAATCTGAATGACCCTCTTGTGAAAGGTTCCCCTGTGATCATCTTTATCTCCCTGATCTCATCCTGTGGAGGCTGGAATGGATGATCATCACTCCTGGATGAGAACTCATGCTGGCTTTTATTGCCGTCTTTTAACTTACTATACTTCCCCTTCTTCACATATTTCTGCAGTTTTCCTTTCCATTTCAACTCCTCTATTTGCTCCTTTAGGTCCTGACAATCTTCTATGTAATGGCCATGCTCCTTGTAAAGTTATGATTTACAACTATATTTTATGTTGGCGTTATTCCATGACAAAAAGTGTTGTAATTGCTTTAATTTATTTCCTTGTATTTTTTGGGATTTTATTGTATTGGATTTAGTATCAAGTTGGTGAAGACGCAAGCTTAAATGAAGTATCAGTGGACCCCGCGAGTGTCTCGCTAGAAGCTAACCCACGAAAGAGCCATGTGAGAAGCACATGATTGGAAGCTGAAGAGTCGTGCCAGGTTGTCGTTTTCGCGAGTGTCTTGCGGGTAAGGCCTTCCCGCGAGATAGTTGCGAAACATTCTGCCTGGAGGATTTTTATGTGTGACTTTCTTACCCTTTACCCATATTATATATACCCTCATTACCCACCAATGTATGTAAGGTCATTCAAAGAGAAAAACCTGAGATAGGTTTTCTACAACATACACACCCATCTTTTTGAGAGAGAGCTACTCATTCTTAGTGAGAAATCATTGTAGCCTCTTCTCCATCCCTCTCCCATTGTCATACCTTGAGAGGAGATTTGTACCTAAACATAACCCATAGCTATTCAGAGTGTTGAGAGTATTTTAAAGCTGTTGGGAAGTATTGGAAGAAGCCAAGGATGGCAGATGCAACATGGAGCTTGTTGCGGGATCTGGAGAGCTAGACAAGACACGGTTCCGAGAAGCCTTGTTGGAGTAGGAGCTTGGAGAGCTTAGGTACAAAGGGTAGATTAGGCTTAGAGGGTCTCTTGCTCACCCATGTATCCCAACTAATTGTCTAGTGGATCGATTTTTGCTTGGAGGGCGGCGAAGAGGTTTTTCGCTGAGTTTTTTGATTTCCTCGTCGATAACATGTCTCTGTGTTATCTGTGTTTGCATTTCTCTTCCCTACTGTTGGTCATTTCATTTTTACTACTGTGTTGCTTTAAATATGGATTAGAGTAGTTCTCTTACTTATATGCTTGTGTTTACACTATTCTGCACTTAGTATTAAGTTAGTGTAAAATCAACTAAGCTGTATCTTTGATTTGGGGGTCTAAATAGCTCTTGTGTTTTTAACACATTTTTTAGCTTTCAATCCTTGTGAAATCGGCAATACTTATTCTTATCATAGGCGTTAGGGGATGAATGTAATAGTCTCAACCATTTGAGGTAGTGCTTATCCTTAATCTGCATTAAAATTTTGTCAACAAGCATAACTAAAGGGGTAAATTTTACCGTTCGAGGACCTTTATCGTCTTTCCTTCTATTCCTGTCACCGGTCCGATGATCTGGACATTCCTGCTTTTGTCCCCTACGCTCGTCGTCCTTCCTTCCTTTGTCTCTTAGCTTCTCTACATCCCTTATGGCTGCTAATGCGTATTCAACATTCATGTACTTCTGTGCTTTCAGGAGCATCTTTGCCATCATCTTTGGAGGATTCTTTGCGAGTGAAGCCACGAGCTCTCTGGAGCTCAGTCCCGCTTTGAAGGTCGTCAGCTACACCTTGTCATCAGTTTCGTCTACCTCTAGGGTCTCCCGAGTGAAGCATTTCACGTATGACCTCAGGGTTTCCTTCTCTCCCAGCCTAATGAAGAGTAAGTGGTCCGCTGGCCTCTTAGGACGTTGCCTCCCAATGAAGTAACGCAAGAAAGTGTTGCTCAACTGCTCGAAGTTGTCAATGGACGATATTGGCAACTTTGTGAACCATTCCCTTACAGCTCCTTTAAAAGTGGTGGGGAAGGAACGATACAGTATCTCGTCAGGGGGCTGTTAAAGGCCTAGCATCATTTTGAAGGTATTAAGGTGATCTTGAGGGTCCTTAAGCCTATCAAACGGCTCAAGTTGAGGCAGACGAAATTTTAACGGCACTGGACATTCGAGGACTGCTGTAGTGAAAGGCGAATTGTGGCCCTTACCATTCTATCAACGCTCCGGTCCATTTTCTCCTTGGTGGCATTCCTTAACTCATCCATCTCTTTCCTCATCTCTTGAAGAATATCTGAATTTTGTTCGTCTGGAGTAGTAGGTCTTTGATGATTACTTCTTCTATGGTTGTCTCCCTCATCCTCTGAGTTGCCCTTGGATCGATTCTCCTCTTGTTGAAGTCATAGCTTCATTTCTTGATTTTGTCTGGTAAGTTCTTCAACGGTGGCCACAAGAGCTTGGACTTGCTAAGCCAAGGCTACTGAATCTTGATTGGAATCCATTTGAATATAGAAGTTAATGGAAACTTCATTTTCGAATATGAATATGAAAATGTTTCCCCACAGACGGCGCCAAACTGATGAAGTGTAAGTTCGTCAGTCAGAGTGAGTAGATGGAACCAATCCCCAGTCTGTGTGAATGTATCCTCAAAGATGGTCACTGGTGTGGTGCTTGCCACAATATCTTCGATGCCAAAGTCAATACAAGGGAGCCCTTTGTAAATTAAAACAGAATCGTAGAATAACAGTAAAATTATCTGAGTATTCATACCTTGTGTTGATATTATGAGGGCCTTATATATGTTTTTACAGCTTCTAGCTGTTGGGGTAGTTATGGTGGCCGTAATGTCCATCTTGGTAGCGTTTTATGCTTTGTAATGTCGCTTCAATGTGCTCCAACGATTCATACAACTGGCTCTGTAACCGCTCTGGGTATAATTGGCTACATTGAATGGCCTGGTTGCCTTCATCAATGACATGAGTATTTGTTTATTTCGTCTGAGGATGTCCTCGTTTGTATCGTTGAGATCATCTCTGGGAGATGAATTCGTCAGTCCTGTCAATGAAAATAAATTATTATTTTTTGATCATTTGTAATATATTATCACTTTTAAATTTAAATCATTTGAATGTGTATGTTATAAACACATGCTAGGTTGATTTATTTAGTTAGCTTGTTAAATATTATTATATAAGTGACGAATGAATTAGTCATTAGTTGAATATATTTAAAATTTATAATGAATATACTATTTATATATGCATATCTATAATTTTTTATAAATTTTATGAAGTGTTTGTGTATCTTACGATATACGATACAGTACGATACACAATACGGAAAAATAAAAAATCGATTAACGATACAATTCACATTTTGACAACTATGCTCCCAATCTTTTTTTTCCTTCACTTTTTTCTCTCTTATTTTACACATTCTCTTCTTTAATGAACCACTCATAGTGGTCAAGAATCATCAACACTTGCAATGGTTGGAAATGAGGGATGCCATTGCTTCCATGGAAACTAAGCACCCATTTACTGTTCACAATTGCTAAAACAATTTATCTATTCCTACCAGAGTTAAGCAGTATTTGGGCTTATTTGGTTGCTAAATAGTAGTTTGGAAGGTTTTACACCCCTAATTCTAATGCTTGAAAGATTCCCCTTACCACCAACCCACTAAAGTCTGTTTAGAAGTTTAAAACATCCCATCTATTATAGCCGATAGATTAAATTAAAACACCCCATCTGTTATATTAAAACGACGCAGTATTGCTACCTCTTCGCCCTTCGGTTGGCAAGCCCCTATACACAACCCTTACCTCTTCACCTACCTTCCCCGGCGTTGAACTCTTCACTGTGTATGCCAACGATCTCGTGAAATAGTAAAAATATATAAGAAATTTCATGCATTTTACAATCCAAATAATGAAGTCATTAAAAGATACTTCAATAGCATTGGCCAAAAACAAAGGGCTAGCTGTATCTATCATATAATATCAGGTTCTTAATATTACAACAACAAGAACAACCAAAAAAATGTAGATTGGCAAAGTGAATATTGAATGTGAAATGATTTATTTTTATTTTTTGGTTAACAGGATGAATATTATAATAAACAAACAGCAACAACCATTAAAAACTGACCACAGAGGTCAAAGTATTGGCAACACACCTATAATAGTACAACCCGTTTTTATCAGAGTCAATCAAAATATTTAGATCAATAGAGGGGGGAAAATAAAAAACAGCAAAATTTTCCTTCATGGAAAAGATTTGAATCCAAGTAAAGGATTACGATTTACTAATAAAAAAATCACAACTAAAATTCCCGCAACCCCATTTTGGTTTGTTCAAATCTTCCATCACGCAGTGGAGGATTGCCACGGCATCGAGTTATTCTTGAGCAGCCACGACTATATGGATTAGCTGGTATTGGATTCTGATCTGTAGGTAATTTTGGTGTAGGGTATGGATCTCCAAGTTGGTCAATGACATTAAGGCCATTTGGACGAGCTGCCTTCACATGTGTTAGCGTAAACATGCCAATCAAGGCCATAAACAATAGCCGTGACTTCATGTTGGAGTACTGTGCCATTGTTATGAATCTTGATAGTCGAGAACGAAGGTTTATATAGGACTTTTGCTAGGTTTCAAAAATGAAATTAATTATGGTACAAGAATACTATTTGTACATGTAAATGCATTTGCCATCTGTCAATAATAAATTGTGATTGGAAAGGGAATGCTTTTAAATATTCAGTGTTGTATGCCACAAATGAGATTTACCTTAAATATTAACCATTAAATGCAATTATTTTCTACCTAATGCAATGGCTTTAAATACTAATAATTTGCCTTACAAGGAAACTTTACTACATAACCAATCTAATAAAATTAAATCTACTCTAATGTTTTTTTTTTTTTTTTTAAGAAAAAAATCTACTCTAATCTGTATATACTAAATGCAATAAATTTCTACCAAATTTAATGGTTCTAAATACTAATAATTTTCCTTACAAAGAAAATTTACTATTTAACCAATTTAATCTAATAAAATCTAATAAAATCAAATCTATTGTAATCTATATATACTATAAAATAAAAAAGCTGTCTAACATTTTGTTTACTTCATAAGAGTTTGCAACATATTTTGAAGTTTTCACAATTTTCAACATTATTAATATTATTATTTTAATTTAATTAATTTTTTAAATTAAAAAAAATAGCCCACATCAGCTCAGCTTTTGTTTTTATTTATTTTTTGTTTTATAATTCTCACACTGCTCAGCCCTCATATACTTCAAGTTTGTCGCAATTTTGTTTCCACCAAAGAAAGAATCTTCTGGGTCGTTTCTTTGTAACAATTGATTCAGTCTCCTATATATGTGGTATTTCTATTCGTTGCCACTATATATGCAAACTCTTCCCTCCGTCAGATAACTATCAGAACTATATCCAAGTTCTTCCCTCCATTTGGTAACTATCAAAACAACAGGTAAATCCATAGAAAAGAAAAATATACTATATAGTAACCCATGTCATAAATTAGGTTGTGAGCATGTATGAATATTTACTAGCATGAGTTTTTGACTAGTATAATAACTAGTTACCTTAGCCTATGCTAAACTTTTGTAATTTGGGAAGTTTTGTGCTTCCAATGATTAACATGTGGATGCTTCATCAGATTATTTAAGACTACGTGGACTAATTATTCTACACGACAAATTAAAATTCAGACAATTGGAAAGGAAATGCTCTTAAATATACAATATTAAATGCTATAAATGAGATGCCCTTAAATATTAACCTTTAAACATAGTAATTTTCTATATAGCATTTAATATTGTATATTTAAGAGCATTTAATATTCTATACAATATTAAATGCTATATAGAAAATTACTATGGATATTTAAGAGCATTTAATATTGTATATTTAAGAGCATTTAATATTCTATACAATATTAAATGCTATATAGAAAATTACTATGTTTAAGGGTTGTTGGGTTCTAAGACTTTAGATTCAAAATATATTAGAACTTCATTTTGTAATGTTGGCAAACCATGATCAAAACGTTTAGTCTTGTTTTAGACTTGCTCAAAGTATGTTTATGTGTGAACTTGGAATCGAGTGTACTGCAGAATTTACTGTGTAAATCTGCCTAGCTAGATCAATTGAAAATTAGACTCGATCAATCGAAGCTCATGCAGATTGTTTTTCTTCAGAATTTTCCAACTCAGCCCAAACTTATTTGATGTGTAGAGTTTTATGTTTTGCCTTAAGTATAAAAAGAAAAACCCTAGCCATGTTTTACTATGGTTGCAATTGTTGTTTATGTTGTGCATGTGAATCTCTTATGAGATCTAGAGATGTTTGCCTTTACATATACTTAGGGTTATCAAGAATCAAGATTATGTCAAGAACTTGATGATCAATTCGGTTGTTGCATAAAGAGCTTAAAGATACACAACTGGGAGTACTTGTGCTTGCTGTGAATCTAAGAAAGAAGTATTTCGTGGACTTGGAGTTGTCACGTGGTCGTGGTAGTAAGTTTCCTACTCGAGGTAGCAATAAGATGTTAGTGGTCTAAGTTGCTATTGTGTAAACTTCATTTCTTTCATAGTGAATTTGTTTTACCTTAAGGATAGCTAGGTTAAATCCTCCCCAAGTTTTTTATCGGTCTGGTTTTCCTAAGTTATCATATTGTTGTGTTCTTTATATTTCCGCTGTTTTGCATGATATGATTTTTTTTTTTTTTTTAACCTAGATCTGAATAATAAACCTAAGTATTCACTTGGTTAATTAATTAGGTTAAACAATCTAGTTTTACTAGGGCCTAAAAACGAACAAGTGGTATCAGAGTAGGTAGCTCTTTTGTTTTAGATCTTTTGATCTAAGAGTTGATCCTTGATCCTTGTTATAATGGATAATTTTAAGTGTCTTACTATTTTTGATTGTGATGATTTGAATAAAAAGGATACTGTTGTTTCTGTTGATCTTATTGATGCCTATAAAACTCTCCATAAGGAATTATTGAAATCTATGAAAATTGCTAAGAAATTCAAGGAAGAGTTAAAATTAGCTAATCTTAAAAAAGAGGAATTGGTTGTTAGATTAGATGAATCTAATAAAAAGAATGAATTTTTGAAAAATCAAATTTTCTCTCAAGATGAGAAGATGAAAAGCTTGGAATAAGAGTTAGTTGAGTCTAAAGCTAAACTTGAAAATTTAACTAGTACTAAGCTTGCTATTGATAACAGAAGTGTTTCTGTTTTTCTTAAGCCTAAAACTGAGAAAGTTTATATCCCTCCATTCAAGAGGAATAATAAAGAAAATGCTTATTTTGCTAGCTTAGACAAAGTTAAAAATTCTAATGTAGATGATGAAGTTTCAAAACCTATCTAAACCTATTGTTAGAGAGCATAATAAATCTGTTTTTGTGCCTACCTATCACCTTTGTGGTGTTGTTGGTCATATTAGACCAAATTGTTCTTTGTTGAGGCAAAAACCAAAATCTAAGATTAGATTTACTGTCAGGAATACTGATATTCCTGAATTTGTTCCTATTTGTCACTTTTGTGGTGTCTCCGGTCACATTCGTCCTAATTGTCATAAATTGAAATTTAAGCATTCTGTATTTCAGTCTAGGATATGTGATGATATTTCTCATACCATAAGTCCATATAAATTGTTTCACATGCATTTAAAAAATTTAAGCTTGTTGGCTTGTAAAAGGAAATTGCAGGATTTTAGACTTTCTCAGAAGATTGGTGTAAATATACTCTGCTTCTAATGAATTTTCACCTACAAAATAGAAGACTCGTACTATATGGGTGAGCAAAATATTCTCTAAGGAGAGTGGTGTTTACTTGTCCTTGATTTAATTCTTTCAATTAATTGTGGACATGTTTTCTTTTAGTTTTTGGTTGTTTTGATTATTCAAAAATCTGAAAATATTGAAAATTTTCAAAAAGAAAAAAATATTTATTCTGTGTCTAGTTTAATTTTTCTTGAGGATTACATGAATTATGATATCTCTCACTTGATTTAGAATATGCTTGACATTGTGTAGAAACTTGAATAGTATGTATTGCTCAACTAAGTGCAAGTTTATTTTGAGATAAATATGATTTTGTAAGAGTATGTACTAGTTTTTACATATACTCATGGGTTAATTAAGAAGTTGATATTTCTTGTTTATGTACCCTTTATAACTTAGTTAAGTACTGTCATGCATTGCTTTGTATTGTTCATTTAGCATAATGTGTGCTTTTCTGTTTTTGGTCATAAATTTTTTTTTTTTTTAAACCAAAAAGATTTTTGTGTTTTGTATTACATATCATGGATTTGTAATTGAGGTTGGCCATATTATCTTTACATAACATGTTTATGTACCTTGTTTAGCTTGGATGAGCTTATTTTATTGCACTTTACTAGTTTGAGCTTTTTAGTGCATGTTGTGTGAGAATTGTTTATAGTTTTTGATCACTTGATCTTAATCTTGAAGTCACATGCCTTTTAATGTTGGACTTGAACTTAATGAGAAGGCATAAATAACCATCTCACCACTATTTACTAACCAATCATGAACAACTTAGTTATATCATAAGATTTTGTGCTCGAGAAAGTGCAGTACATGCACAAAAAGAATATAAGGTGTAGCCTCGGATTAAATGCTAAAATTGGTGTGTACATTATCTTGGCTATTTTAACAAGTTTCAATCAAATAAAATTGGTGTGTACATTATGAGGCAAATCAAGAAATTTACATGATTGCAAGCTTTTATTCTAGGAGATGTGAGAGTTATATAATTTAACTCTTTCGGTGATAGTCTCTTTCAAACTTATGGGATGAATTTTGTAAAAATTGTGATTGATTACTATCTACTTATCACCTCTCATGTATCTCATGCTATTGCTAATTGTACACACTACACAAGTTACTCTTTGCTAAACTTGGTACATGATATTGTGTGTGAATTTGTGTTGGCCATCCAAGATTATATGTTCCTTGATTTTGATGCAAAATGTGTTTAATGTTTGAGTTTTGGAGACAAATTGGTTGAATAACTTGTTTTTGGAAGATCTAGGTTGAATTCAAGTGCTTTTGAAAAACTTTTAATCTCATACACGTACATTTCATTCATGAAATATTATGCCTTAAGAAGTTTCTGCATAAAATTGCTCTGTTTTTCAAAAGTC
The DNA here is from genome assembly GCF_002906115.3 of Quercus suber. Lineage (NCBI taxonomy): Eukaryota > Viridiplantae > Streptophyta > Magnoliopsida > Fagales > Fagaceae > Quercus > Quercus suber. Next base: position 442,687 of record NW_027069960.1, on the reverse strand, counting down.
TCTTTTTTTTTTTTTTTTTTTTTTTTTTTTTTTTTCGATCGAATCTGATTCTTGACTGATCGAAATTGTGATAAAATTTTTAGTCTGAATCTGCCTAGCTCAATTGGTATTCGATTGATTAAAACTGGAAATTTTTCAGTTTCTAAGTTTTTAACCAATTTTTTTTTTCATGCATCATTTATGTTTAGGATTAACATGCATTGCATTATTTATTTGTATCCATCTTGCAATTTTGCAGATATATCTCTCATTTTTTTTCACACATAACATTCATATACTTTGCTAAATTGGGTACTCAACATGATCTAAAAATTGATTGATCAATTTTTGAGTCCTTTGTACATTTTAGTATATGCTATTTTTTATGTGTGCACTACAGAAAATATTTTTCTTAAGAGATATGATGGATAATCAATGTGCAATATTTTCTCTTAAACACATTGCATGCATATGTCTATATGTCACATAGTGTCAAGTTTGCATTTATTGAAAGAGAGTTTTTTTTTTTTTTTTTTTTTTTCATGTGTATCCTCAACTTAGTTTTTAAGTTTGGTTTGTGTGTCTTTATTTTCCCCACCTCCTAAATTTTCCCCAAAGCTATTTTTTCCAAAACTTGTTTTGTTTTTCCTATTTTTATAGGGGGAGAAGCTTATTTTTAACCTCGTTGTTCATAGGGGAAGTTGTCACTATTTTCTGTAAAGTTGAATTGTTTTGTGTTCCCTTAATTCTCTATTGTCTCTTGACTTTTGTTGCGTATGTTTTCTATTTACTCTTTGTTTGCGTTGTCTTTGTCAATACGTGACAAAAAGAGGGAGATTTAGATGAAATGTAGACATATATGGGACTCTTGTTTGTTTTGTTTAAGGGCAGTTGAAATTGTTTTTGAAATGGGGAGAAAATAAATTTTTTTCAATGTATCTAACTTAGGGGAAGAGTTAGTTTGCATATTTGTTATTTGCTTTAGTTTGTTTATTTTGTTTTACTTGTATTTTCTACACATGCGTTTATGTGTTTGTTAAGTGTTATAGAAATATACAAGTTGATTCAGTCATGCTGCTGTCTACACTTGCAACTGATAGATAGTAGTTAGGTTGAATTTGTTTTTGTTGGGCAATGTTTTTGTAATGGGTTGTTTTTGTAAACTTTGAGCATTTTGTTTATTTTGTGTTTTGTCATGGATTGCTAAAGGAGGAGTTTATTGGGTTCTAAGACTTTAAGTTTAAATGTATTAAAACTTCATTTTGTAATGTTGGCAAACCATGATCAAAACGTTTAGTCATGTTTTAGACTTGCTCAAAGTATGTTTATATGTAAAGTTGGAATCAAGTGTACTACAGGATTTACTGTTTAAATTTGCCTAGCTCGATCGATCGAAAATTAGACTTGATCGATCGAAGCTCGTGCAGATTTTTTTTCTACAAAATTTTCCAACTCAATCCAAGCCTGTTTGACGTGTAGGTTTTTATATTTTGCCTTAAGTATAAAAAGAAAAATCCTAGCCATGTTTTGCTGTGGTTGCTTCTGTTGTTTATGCTGTGTATGTGAATCTCTTATGAGATCTAGAGGTGTTTGCCCTCACATATACTTAGGGTTATCAAGAATTAAGATTATGTTAAGAGCTTGATGATCAATTTGGTTGTTGCATAAAGAGCTTAAAGATACACAAGTAGGAGTACATGTGCTTGCTATGAATCCATGTTAGTGGTCTAAGTCACTATTGTGTAAACTTCAATTCTTTCATGGTGGATTTGTTTTACCTTGAGAATAGTTAGGTTAAATCCTCCTCAGGTTTTTTACCGGTTTGGTTTTCTTGGGTTATCGTATCGTTGTGTTCTTTATATTTCTGTTGCTTTGCATGATATGATTGTTTGTTTTAACCTAGATCTGAATAATAAACTTAAGTATTCACTTGATTAATTATTTAGGTTAAATAATCTAGTTTTACAGGGGTCTAAAAACGAACAAAGGTTAATATTTGTATTAGAAAATTAATATAGAAAATTACTATGTTTAAAGGTTAATATAGAAAATTAGGTTGTGAGCATGTATGAATATTTACTAGAAAATATTAAATGCTATATAGAAAATTACTATGTTTGAAGGTTAATATTTAAGGGCATCTCATTTATAGCATTTAATATTGTATATTTAAGAGCATTTCCTTTCCAATTGTTTGAATTTTAATTTGTCATGTAGAATGATTAGTCCACGTAGTCTTAAATAATATGATGAAGCATCCACATGTTAATCATTGGAAGCACAAAACTTCCCAAATTAGAAAAGTTTAGCATAGCACTACAAAAAAAAAATGTCCTATAGCCACGCTTTTAAAACGCGGCTATAGCTCCTAAAAATGTGGCCATAGGACGATTTGGCCTATAATCGCGTTTTTTTTAAGCTGTGTTTTCAGTTGTGACTTAAAACCCGCAACTATAGGCTAGGACCAATGGCTGCGTTTTTAGAAATGCGGCTATAGGACATACTCTAGCCGCGTTTATAAAATGCAGCTATACGAGACAGCTACAACCACATCTTAAAAACGCGGCTATAACCTTTTAGTTTTTTTATTTTTTATTTTTCTATCCAGAAGGCAAATGCATTGGATATATATGTATTTATGTATGTAATACAACTTTTTTGAACTATAACAAAAGGAAGATTCCAAGTAAAATATATATATCTCAAAATTGTAGGGCATTCCCATAGTAGTAAAGATGCAGCGGTTGTAGCAATTATATACACAGTGATGAGGAAAAAAATTTACATCAGTAAAATGCCGTCGGTTAAAACTAAAAGGTAAGAAGCATGCATTCTTTTGTGATGGCTTTAAGATGGAGTTAGGAGCACTAAGTCCTAGGCAGGAACCTTTTCAAGGCTTGTTTTCACATAAATGCCAAAAGAAAAAAGAAAAAAAAAAATGTATTCAGCACAAATGCAACATCTATAGTCATGAGTAGCCCCAATAAAAATCCATGATCCCATTATTCTTGAGGCAGTATGGCACAAAGGACGTAATATAACATTATATATATGTATGTATATATATATATATATAGAATAAATTAAACATGAAGGTCATATGGTACCTGTAAACAACTCCAATGTTTGGTGTTAATAATTGAATTTTCTGAACCTGAAAATCGAGCAAATTTAAAATATCAGCTCTGGTATACCATAAAAACTCTTGGAGAAGTTGTCCAAGAAACAAACACCACAGTTCTAAAATAAAAAACTCATAATATGCACAAGATGTAGTTCATGGCATTTTTTTATAAGTGAAAGTTCAAATAGTGTATAAACTACTATGAACATTTAGACCCGCAAGATACAAAACACCAATTCAAGCTTTATATCAAACAATGTATGTGTAGAAAATGATAATAAGCTTATACTAGAATTGATAAACAATCTAAACAAAATAAAATCACATCCATAGCAGAAATTAAATGGCAAAGATTAAGGGAAGAGAGATGGAAACACAAGGACAACATGACGATGTGTTATCGAAACAAAAACCGAAGCCGTCGGCGTAAAACCTCTCCGCGTCCTCCAAGCGATCAATAATCTACTAGAAAATGAAGTTGGGATACATGAACAGCAATAGACCCTCCAAGCCTAATCTACCCAAGTACCTAAGCCCTCCAAGCTTTTTGCTCCAACGAGGTTACGTCAAACCTTTATCGTTTCTAGCTTACTGAATTCCACTATAACCCATAGCATCAACCAATAACCATTTGTCCCTTCTTAACTACTTTCCAAAGCACTAAATAGCCTTCTCACAAATGTGGGTATGGTGAGAAAAGGATTTGGGTAAGAACCTCTCAAGGATGTAACAATGGAGAGGATGAGAGTAAAGGAATTTGGAGAATCATTATGTGAAGATTGTGGATCAATTAATCTTATTTTTCTCTAGGGTTTCTCTCCCAACATTCTCTCTAGAAGCTCTCTACATTTCGTGGGTATAAGGGGTTATTTATACTTGAGTGAGAAAGGAATGCGAAAAGTCAATTTTCCCTAAACAGGGTGGTCTGGCAACTTGGCCTCGCGACTTGACTGAGTCGCGAGTTCAAGCCGTAAGATAACAGAATGGCTAGGCCGGACTTTTTATCTTGTAGTGCTCCAGCTGGCGTGACTGTTCATCTTCTCACACACTTCACTTGTGTGTTGCAGTTGGCGACTTGCCAACCACAAGTCACTCGCAAGTCCCAGCCGTAAGTCTCTGCATCCTTACACAATCTTGAGTATTTCTTCACACTCTCTCACTCACTACCCTTACATGATTCCCACCTAAATACATGGTTACTAATTGCTAAATTACAAACAAATTTGCCACGGAATAAATCCAATACAATAGTTGATTAAATTCAACCTTACAATCTCTCCCTTTGGCTATTCTGTGACAAAACCCTACAACAAACTCTAGACTTAACGCGTGAGTTCGGAATAGTTGATCAAAACTCACTCACACCTAACTCTAGAATCTGTGAAGCTCTTGAATCATAAGAACAAGTATCTCCTAAAACACAACAACACAATATGATCATTATATGTAGAAAACTTGTAATGCATACGGAACAAACACAATGCGATCAAGCAAAATGGAATGAAGTAATAAACCAAGGCTTGACCAAAAACGAACAATCACTGTAAAAAGTGATCACAGTGCTCATTCACACATGGAATGAATATCTGGACATGCAAACTAATAAGCTCAATTGCAAAGTATCATTTGTATGTCTTACACTCAACCAATGCAACAACACTAGGAAATTGCATTAAGGATATAAAATCCAACAACGGGCACAAGAGTGATGTACTTAAAGAAAATGCACGACATTTAACAACAAGTACTAAAGCTATAAAGCATGGGTACATAAATCTTAAAAGCTTACAAAAGCAACAGGTACAAACCCTTAACACATACTAAAAACAAACCTAAAAGACTAAAATATGCTAATATGAAACAAAAATTAAACACAGTCCTTCCTACTGAAATCTCCCCCTTTGATCCAGCTGTTTCTCCCCCTATCATTGTACTCCCCCTACCAACATCATCTCCCCCTTTATGTCATGAAATAGCTAGTCCTCATCTCCTTCTAGCTTTCTTTGAATTTGATCCAATTGAGTTTGGACAGAGGTGAACTTCATATCTCATCGAATGTTGATATGGTGCAAGATAGATGTAAGTCTGGACATCTTGGTGCTTAACTCGTGGACAGATTCCACAATGTTGTCTAGTTTCTCGTCAAATGTGGATGAGCTAGAGCACAAACCACTATGAGATGCTGAAGTTTCTGTTTTGGTTCCCTGTTGTACGTACGCATGTTGATTGGAGCCAGTTTTGTGCATGGAGACTCATCTGATGAAGGATGAATTTCTTTGAGTTTCAATATCCTAGAAATGAGGCAGCAAAAAGGAATGTTTATCCTTGATTTAGTTCGAAGAACCGTTTTGTGCAGAACATGAAAGATGTGTGCACAAATGTCAATCTCCTCATCTGAGATCAGATCGTGAAGAAATAGGGCACGTCCGAGGTTCATATACCCAGTGCTAGATAATGGGTACAAGTTGTGAAACGTGATGATTGTAAGCACCTTCAATTTCAGAGGAAGAGAGAAAACACTGACTGAGTTCCTATTCGATGAAAATTCCAAGTCTTTTCCAAGAGCATTCTAGAGTAGGTCCTCATCTGGACATAGATCATCATAAACTGGTGAGTTTTTAAACATCGGTCGATTAATGTGAAGAATCTCAGCCAAATATGTGGGAAAGACTAAGAAACTCTTTCTTCTAAACCAGTATTTGAGTTCTTCACCTTCAACAATTGCATTGGCATAAAACTCTTTTACCAAGCCCTCATATGCTTCATCAAGGTTGGAGAGAAGGTAATTCCAATCTTTGTAAGCAAACCATTTAGGAATGTCGGTGTCAAAAAGAGAAGGTTGATCAACGACCCTTTCGACCAACGGTGTAGCATCTCTAAAATAATTCTCATGAGTTTGAAATGCAGCATAAGATCTAAACTTGTTGGGATTGAATACTCCTGATGATGAATGAGTCCTCTTTGCTGTAGGTGAGAGTTCATCAACATCAATGACAGGCTCTTTCCCTTTGTTGTTGCCTCCTTTTATAGCTGCTCTCTTGAATGGAGACATGTTCACCCTGCATCATGTTTTGTCAAAAGAAAGAGAAACCAAGCATTATTAGCATTTGGTTAGATCCAAAACATGGATGGAGATTGAAACCCTAAAACATTGAGATTTAGGTTCCAAACATGAAAATGAACACCTGTGTCACTATCAACACAATCTATTCTCAAGATAGAGTAGGTCAATACAAAACCACCAGAAATACCCAGCAATTTCAACCAAGATCAGATTCACATTCAAACAAGAGATATACAAATATCAACAAAACATACATTCCAAGAGGAATAAGTAGTAAATGTGAACAATACTATGTAAGAGACAGAACCCATACCTTTTCTTGAAGATTGAATCAGAAATGATGGACAACAATGGTGATTTATGTGAAAAATACGGTGATTTTGAGAAAAGTTCAAATGGGGAAGACAATGAATAGTCACAATAGATCGAGAGAAAACCTAAAAGGATTTAAAAACTATCTTTAAAGTCCAAAACACGCAATTTTTGCAACTGGATCAAGTCGCCAGTAAGTTGCCAGGTTAAGCCGCAAAACACTTTGAAAACAAGATTCTTGAAAAAATTTCTTAGTGTTTTTCGCGAGTGGAAGGTCTATCTGCGAGACAATCACAAGGTAAGCCACGAAAATCTCTGTGTACCCCTCGCGACTAGACCTTCCACCCGCAAATAAGTCACGACACTAAGCCGCAAGAAACATAAAAACTCAAAATTTGAAAAATATTCTAAGTATTTTTAGCGACTAGGGCATTTACCCGCCAGTGAGTCACCAATGAGTCGCAAAAACCCTTTAAGTAAAGTTCGCAATTGGGGCATGCGACTGGACCAACCCACGACTGAATCACCAGAATAGGGCAACACTGTTTTTGAAATTTTGACAACTTTTGTAAGAACAAAATACTTTCCAAAAACAGCTAAAACACTCAAAAATATTTTTGTGTTTGATCAACAAAGATTGAGTATGTGAAAACACATTTAATCAAGTACAATCATACAAATGAATATGACATTTATTGAACATAGACATGTGTGATGTGTGTGGATATAAAAAATGAGATAGTCCTTAGTCTAATGTGAAGCTTCAATGATCAATTCAATCAAGGCATACACAACTAGCATTAGATAATATGACCCATCTCAATTATAGAAATATACATATATGACCTCCCACATAAACTTGAGTATAGTATCTTTGAAGCTTTTCATTTGGCTCCGTGTTCAACATATCATTTGATCTCTTTGGATCAATACATCTCATTGTGAGATTGATGCCTAAAATTTTTGATATTTCATTTTGATGAGTTAGCCTTTGGCTTTTTGGGCATCATACACTTTATTTTGGTCGCTTTCCCTTTTTCCTAATCAAATACTAGTATATGCTACAGGTTTGTGCAGATCAAAATCTCTTTTAATTTGGAGATTTACATTTGGTGAGCTCTTTAAGCAAAACAACAAAATAAAAGTGGGAAGATATATAGGCACAAGTATATGCATGTCTCAAGATCAACAAAATCATTCACTAATCATTCATGACAAGTTTGAAGATCTATTTACAACAGTCACAAAGATTTCAAGTTTTCTTCCATAATGATATGAGTGCATAGGAAACAAACTAAGCTCATAGATGCACAAAGCCATTAGTACAAAGGTACAAGGAAAAACATTTTTTGAGACAAAATTCAACTAAGTCAATCAAACTTTTTGGATTTTCTACTTTTTATGCGTTTTTGGATTTTTGACATAAAAACAAAAAAAGATTGATAAAAAACAGCAATGTAAAGACACTTAAAATAAATTAATGCACAGACACAGGACATGCAAACAAAATGCATAAATGAACACAAAAAGAACACATGGAAGAAAGAGTTCAAGGAATGATACCGACACCAACGGTCTTACGCAAGGATTTAAACCCCGGACCATTAAGAGCTTTAGTGAATATGTCTGCCTTTTGATTGTCAGTATTGATGAACTCTAGACACACAATTCTGTCCTCCACCAATTCCCAAATGAAGTGATACTGGATCTCGATATGCTTGGATTTCGAGTGCGAAACTGGATTCTTTGACAAATTTATGGCACTAGTGTTATCACAGAATACACACATAGTGTCTTGAGTGATTCCATAGTCACATAGAAGTTTTCTCATCCATAGAAGTTGAGCCCAAAAACTTCCTGCTGCTATATATTCAACTTCAGCCATTGAAAGAGAGACTGAATTCTGCTTTTTGCTCATCCATGAAACCAAGTTATTCCCAAGATAAAAACAACCATCAGAAGTGCTTTTCCTATCATCAATGCACTCGGCCCAGTCAGCATTTGAATATCCAGCCAAGCACTCATTTGATTTTTTTGAATATCAAACCCCATAATCAGATGTGCCATTGATATATCGAATGATTTGCTTGACTGCTATCAAGTGGGATTCTTTAGGTGCTTCTTGGAAACGTGCACATACCTCGACACTAAAAGTAATGTCTGGTGTACTTGCAATGAGGTAGAAAAGATTGCCAATCGTGCTTCGATAAAGTGTTGGATCTACGTCGACACCGGCTGCATCTAAGCTCAGTTTTCCAAGGAACTCATGGCAGTGGAAGTGTGTTTCTTAGAGTCTAGACCAAATCTTTTGACAAGATTTTTGGCATATTTCTCTTGAGAGATAAATATTCGATCCTTCTGTTGTTTCACTTGAAGCCCTAGGAAGTAGTTCGACGCCCCCACCGTGCTCATTTCAAATTCCCTTTTCATTTCTTCTGAAAAGTCATGAGCTAATTGATCAATTGTAGATCCAAAACTATATCATCCATATAAACTTGGGCAACAAGGAGAGATTTCTCATCTCTTTTAACAAACAATGTTCAATCGACTTGGCCTCTCTTGAAACCACGATCCAATAGGTATGTGGTGAGGCGATCATACCACGCTAACCCGTATAATGCTTTCTTCAACCTTAACACATGATCTGGATAATGAGGGTCTTGAAAACCCTTTGGTTGCTCAACAAACACTTCTTCATTTAGAAAACCATTCAAGAAGCACTCTTCACATCCATTTGATACAACTTGAAATCCATAATACAAGCTATGGAAAGAAGAATTCAGATTGACTCTAGTCTTGCTATTGGAGCAAAAGATTCATCAAAATCTATGCCTTCAACTTGAGTATATCCTTGAGCCACCAGTCTTGACTTATTTCGAACAACTTCACCATATTCATCGGTCTTGTTCTTAAAAATCCACTTGGAGCCAATAACATGTGTATCCTTAGGCCTAGGGACCAACTCCCATACATCATTTCTGACAAATTGATGTAGCTTTTGGTGCATAGACTCTATCCAATTCTTATCTTTGAGAGCTTCCTCTACCTTCTTGGGTTCAAATTGAGCAAGATGACAGTTGTATGTCACATGATTCACACTGTATCTTGGTCCTCTTCTCAACCGAAGTCCCTCATTCACATCACCAATGATATTGCTTGTTGGGTGATTAAGAGTTACCCTTGACAATGGTCTCTTGGAAGTTGAAGGTTCCTCATCACGAGAGATTGGAGGTTGGACTGTCGGAGGTGTGAGTGGGCTTGAAGCTTCTAGTGTTGATCTAGTTTCCCTTCTTGATATAGGAGGTGTAGACTCCTTTTCAGGTGATTCTTTATCAGCATCATCACTTAGAGACATATCATCATCATTCTCATTCTTCATAGGATTTAGCCCCTTGCCATCATCATCAATGTCCTTTTCTGAAATGGTATCATCTATGACCACATTTATTGACCCCATCACCATCTTGGTGTGCTTGTTGTACACTCTATATGCTTGGCTATTTGTGGAGTATCCTAGGAATATCCCTTCATCACTCTTAGCATCAAATTTTCAAGGATTTTCTCTATCATTTAGAATGTAGCACTTACTTCCAAAATTTCTAAAATATTTCACCTTCGGTTTCTTTTCTCTCCAAATTTCTTATGACATCTTCTTTGTCTATGCTCAGAAATAAATTCTGTTTCCAATGTGACATGATGTATTCACAACTTCAGCTCAGAATTTTTTATGGAATGTTCTTGTTAAGTAACATGACTCTAGCCATCTCTTAGATCACTCGGTTCTTTCTTTCAACTATCCCATTCTGTTATGGAGTCTTTGATGCTGAAAATTCCTTCTTGATGCCGTGCTCATCGCAAAAAGCTTCAAATCTAGCATTTTCAAATTCCTTCCCATGATCACTTCTAATTTTGACTATGGGAACCCCTTTTTCATTCTGTAGTCTTTTGCATAATATTTACATTTTATCACATGCTTTCGATTTCTCTCTAAGGAATTCCACCCATGAGTACCTTGAGAAGTCATCAACTACTACCATAATATATCGCTTTCCGCCATTGCTTTCAGTTCTTGTTGGACCCATTAGATCCACATGAAGTAACTCCAACGGTCTTGAAGTAGCAACTACATTCACCTTAGGATGAGCTGACTTTGTTTGTTTTCCCATTTAGCATAGGCCACAAACACTTTTCTCAATTTTTCCAAACTTTGTTAAACCCACCACTGCTTCTAGCTTTGAGATTTAGCCACTTGCTTGTAATTAGCATGCCCAAGTCATTGATGCCATAGCTCCAAGAGATTCACCCGAGCACTTCGACACGCTATACTTGGTTTGGGAATGATGCCATAGCAATTGTCAGTGGTCCGAAGTCCCTTCAACACTAGAACACCCTCATCATTTAGAATTAGACACCGTTTCTTCGAAAATTGGACTAAGAAGTCTTCATCACATATTTGAGTGATGCTTAACAAGTTCACTTTTAATCCTTTGATGTACAATACATCAGTCAACAATGGCAGTCCTGGAATTTCCACGGTTCCATTTCCCAGAACTTGTAAATGACTACCATCTCCAAATTTTACATAACCATCTTCCTTCTCTTTGAGAGTTTTGAACAAAGACTTATCTCCAGTCATATACCTTGAACAGCCACTATCAAGATACCACAAACATGAATTAAATACTTTCAATGCGGTTTGAACAAAAAGACATGCATGTGATAGACATTCTTGACCATCAAAGCAAAAATCATCCTTACTTTCTTTATTCATACACGAATGTAGCTTCTTTTTCAAATTATCAAGTTTATCACACAAATGTCTATTCCTATTCTTATATTTTTCAACCAAGGAAATAGACTCACACAAGCTATTATGAACATCATGATTTCTATGAACTAATGATTTTAGCATGTGAACGAAAATTCTGGCATGTTTCTTTGACTTGAATAAATCTACAAGTTCACTACTAGGACAATCACCAAATATGCTCATAGAGTCATTATCACAAACACCTTTACTCCTCTTCACATTGGCATTTGCTATAGCACTTTCCATAACAAGCCAAGGGGTCTAGGATCACATTTAGGCATTAAAACCACAAAGAGTGCACCCGCTCTGATACTAATTGAAAGTTCAAATAATGTATAAAACACTATGAACATTTAGACCCCTAAGATACAAAAAACCAATTCAAGCTTTATATCAAACAATGTATGTGTGGAAAATGATAATAAGCTTATACCAAAATTGATAAACAATCTAAACCAAATAAAATCACATCCAAGAAGAAATTAAATAGCAAAGATTAAGTGAAGAGAGATGCAAACACAAGGACAACACAATGATGTGTTATCAAAGACGAAACCAAAGCCCTCGGCATAAAACCTCTCTATCACCCTCCAAGCGGTCAATAATCCACTAGAAAATGAAGTTGGGATACATGAACAGCAATAGACCCTCCAAGCCTAATCTACCCAAGTACCTAAGCCCTCCAAGCTGCTTGCTCCAACGAGGTTACCCCGAACCTTTGTCTTTTTTAGCTTACCGGATTCCGCTATAACCCATAGCAACAACCAAGAACCATTGGTCCCTTCTTAACTGCATCCTAAAGCACTAAATAGCCCTTCTCATAGATGTGGATATGGTGGATGTAATAATGGAGAGGATGAGAGTAGAGGAATTTGAAGAGTCACTATGTGAAGATTGTGGATGAATTGATCTTGTTTTTCTCTAGGGTTTCTCTCTCAAAATTCTCTCTGGAAGCTTTCTACATTTTATGGGTATAAGGAGTATTTATACTTAAGTGAGAAAGAAATGGGAAGAGTCAGTTTTTCCCAAACAGGTTGGTCTAGCAGCTTGGCCTCGCGACTTGACTGAGTCGCGAGTTCAAGCCGTGTGATAACATAACGGCTAGGCTGGACTTTTTGTCCTGTAGTGTTCCAGCTAGCATGACTGTTCATCTTCTCGCACGCTTCACTCGTGTGCTGCAATTGGCTACTTGCCTATCGCGAGTCACCCACGAGTCCCAGTCGTGAGTCTCTACATCCTTGCACAATCTTGAGCATTTCTTCACACTCTCTCACTCACTACCCTTACATGATTCCCACATAAATACGGGGTTACTAATTGCTAAATTACAAGCAAATTTGGCACGGAATAAAGCCAATACAATAGTTGATTAAATTCAACCTTACAATAAGTACTAAAGAATTCTATTAACAAAAGGGTAAAGTTACAACAAAAGACTTAAATGGCCAAAAAAATCAACTAAAGAATTACAAGAACCACCCCTCCCAAAATCATTGTTCAAGATTCAAATAAAAAGCGCAAAAAGAAGCCTTAAGTTCAATCATAGATTCATACATCTTCAGAAGTGCAAATATTCCGTTCCCACCAAATATTTTGATAAGTAAATAAAATTATTCAAAATAGGAGAAAGTTCAAAAAACAAAGTGTGCATAAAACATCTAAAGAACTATAATGAAATTAAAGGCTACCCAGAACACCCATCGAATCATATAGGGATCTCAATGTCAACTGCTTGGTAACAAAGTAAGGCTAAATTGTCGATATCACAAGACATTAAAACCTATAACAAAGTAACATTTTACTTTAAACAAAATTTCAACCACAGTAAACTTTAACCAAAAAAAAAAAAAGTTGATAAGAACTTGATTTTATTTAAAAAAATAATTTTAAGTTGTGAAAAATTTGATATAAGCAAAAAAAGAAAAAATCAAAATTAAAATCCAATACCTTAAAAATCAAGTCATTAACGTTAATTACAAATTTTTATTTTCTGTTATACCATAAAAATCTTGTTTTTAATTAAGGTTATTAGCCTTTTTTTTTAATCCAAAAATTTGATATTTATCCAAAACAATTAAATTAAAAAAAATAAATATTTGGAAAAAAGTAGATAAAAAATTTATTCTCAATTCCTCCCCATGTGTATATCCTCCCAATGAAAGTTGTGATGAAGTTGACATAAGCAAAAAAAGGAAGGAATTTATTTGAAATCAAATATCATAAAAATCAAGTTGTTAATGTTAATTACAATTTTTTTTCTTTTGTTATACCGTGAAAATCATGTTGTTATTAGCTTTTCTTTTTTCTTTTTTTTAATCCAAAAATTTGATATTTATCCCAAAAAAAATTAAAACAAAATATATTTCAAAAAAAACAAAAGTAGATAACAAATTTATTAGCAATTCCTCCTCATGTGTATATCCTCCCAATGAAAGTCAATTTTTTTTTTATATATATATAAATGTTTTCTTTTCACGTGCAGTGCAGTGACTAAAAAAATTAGAAAGTTGCTACTTTTTTTTTCTTTTTATAATAAGCTATACGTAAAAAAAAATAATAAAAAAAAAACGTTTAGATGGATTTGATGAATAATTTGGATAATAACACACTACACTAAAAAATAAGGATTAGTTGGATTAGATGAAGAATTTTGATTGTAATCAAATTAAGATATTTATCAACTTAGAAATTATAGAAGAAGAAAAATTATATATATATATATATATTTATAAAAAAAATTATTATAGAAGAAGAAAAATTATATATATATATATATTTATAAAAAAAATCTAGAAATATAAGTGATTTATATCAAAAATTTCACATATGATGCGTGTGAAATATTAGATTTATCAACTTATAAATTATATCAAAATATAAATCATATTAATTTACTAAAAATCACATATGATAATTATATATTAATATAATTAATATACAATAAATAAATCATAATATCTAATTATTAATATAAAAATTAACGTTAATAAAAAATAGTTCATTATCTATTGTAATTTTTATTAATATATATTAATTTTTACAAATCAATAGATAAATCATATTAATATTCAAGGTAATATGCACGTGAAATATGATTTACATTTTTTGATATAAATCATATCTTTATTATATTTTTATGAAAAATCTAATAAAGATATGGTTTATATCTAAGACTCTATAATTCGGGTTAGAAATTATATATCTTATATAATTTCTAAACATCAAACTAACATTATAAAAATAAAAAAAATAATAAAAATCAATTGACAATCCGTAACAATTCTCTAAATTAAATTAAATTAAATTTAAGGAAATCAACTTAAACAAATACACAAAATATATTCAATTTGATGGGGAAAAAAAAAGTAGAGTAAACAAATATGTACTTGTAAGGTTGTAGGTAGAAGAAGAGAATAATAGATGTTGTAGGTAAAAGAAAAGAAGAATAGCGTAAAAGAACCGCATGATCAGTATTAATTATGAATTATTTGACACACACACACTCCACGTTGCAACCTTAGACAAAATAAATTAAAGAAAAGAACAAATTAAACACTACATTGCTGTATTTTTATCCACTTAGAAATACTTATATATCCACATTGAAGAATTTTATATGAACAAAAAGTATAAAGCTAATATTAATTGAATAGAATTTTTAAACAAAAATTCTAAACACTATGTTGCAACCTTAGACAAAATAAACTAAAGAAACGAACAAAGTAAACACTACATTGTTGTATTTTTATCCACTTAGAAATACATTAAGTGTAATTCAACATTAATCAAAATAATATTTTTATTCACTTAGAAATTATAGTTGAAGAAAACTTATATATATTTTTTCTTAAAATCTAAAAATCTAAGAAAATTTTTGCAATTTGGTGCTGCCACTTAATAAAACCACGACGCCTAAGCCCAACTTTTATTATATATAATATGATTTTATACATAAATATTTTATAAATAGTAATATTTTATATTTTATAAATATAGCCTATAGCTGCGTTTTTTAAATGCAGCTATAGGTCCTTCTTTTAAAAAAATAAAAATTTATTTGATTGGATCTATAGCCACGTTTATAAATGCGGCAATAGACTTAACCAATAGCCGCGTTTTAAAAACACAGCTATAGGTTAGCTATAGCCGCATTTTTTAAACGTGCCAATAGGTCCTCCTTTTGTTTGGCTATAATAATATTTGGCCAAACCTATAGCCACATTTATGAACGTGGCTATAGACTTAACCAATAGCCGCATTTCAAAAACACAGCTAAAACCACTTATAAATGTGGCTATAGACTTAACTTATAACCGCGTTTGAAAAAACGCGACTATAAACCTGCGTGTTTTGTAGTGTAGGCTAATGTAACTAGTTATTATACTAGTCATAAATCCGTGCTAGTAAATATTCATACATGCTCACAACCTAATTTATGACACGGGTTACTATATAGTATATTTTTCTTTTCTATGGATTTACCTGTCGTTTTGATAGTTACCAAATGGAGGGAAGAGCTTGGATATAGTTTTGATAGTTATCTGACGAAGGGAAGAGTTTGCATATATAGTGGCAACGAATAGAAATCCCACATATATAGGAGACTAAATCCATTGTTACAAAGAAACAACCTAGAAGATTCTTTCTTTGGTGGAAACAAAATTGCAACAAACTTGAAGAATATGAGGGTTGAGTAGTGTGAGAATTATAGAACAAAAAAATAAAAACAAAAGCTGAGCTGATGTGGGATTTTTTTTTTTAATTTAAACAATTAATTAAATTAAATTAATAATAATAATAATTTTGAAAATTGTGAGAACTTCAAAATATGTAGCAAACTCTTATGAAGTAAACAAAATGTTAGATAGCTTTTTTATTTTATAGTATATATAGATTACAATAGATTTGATTTTATTAGATTTTATTAGATTAAATTGGTTAAATAATAAATTTTCTTTGTAAGGAAAATTACTAGTATTTAGAACCATTAAATTTGGTAGAAATTTATTGCATTTAGTATATACAGATTAGAGTAAATCTGTTAAAAAAAAAAAAAAAACATTAGAGTAGATTTAATTTTATTAGATTGGTTATACTATTATAGGCATGTTGCCAATACTTTGGCCTCTATGGTCAGTTTGTAATGGTTGTTGCTATTTGTTTATTATAATATCCATCCTGTTAACCAAAAAATAAAAAGAAATCATTTCACATTCAATATTCACTTTGCCAATCTACATTTTTTGTTGTTGTTCTTGTTGTTGTAATATTAAGAACCTGATATTATATGATAGATGCAGCTAGCCCTTTGTTTTTGGCCAATGCTATTGAAGTATCTTTTAATGACTTCATTATTTGAGATTTTAAAATGCATGAAATTTCTTATATATTTTTACTATTTTATGTGATCGTTTGCATAGACAGTGAAGAGTTCAACGTCGGGGAAGGTAGGTAAAGATGTAAGGGTTGTGTATAAGGGCTTGCCGACTGAAGGGTGAAAAGCTAGTAGTACTACGCTGTTTTAATATAACAGATGGGGTGTAAAACCTTCCAAACTGCTATTTTGCAACCAAATAAGCCAAAATACTACTTAACTCTAGTAGGAATAGCTAAATTGTTTTAGCAATTATGAACAGTAAATGGGTGCTTAGTTTTCATGGCAGCAACGACATCCCTCATTTCCAACCATTTCGAGTGTTGGTGATTCTTTGATTACCACAAGTGGATCATTAAAGAATAGAATGTTTAAAATAAGAGAGAGAAAAAAAAGTGAAGGAAAAAAAAGATTGGTAGGTTAATTGGGGGGAGGGGGAGAGAGATTGGTGATGAATGAATGGTGGGAAACATGGTTAGTAATATATGGTACACGTATAATATGTTAAATATACAGATGGTTATAATTCAGCATCTTTAAGAGAAATACATTTTAAAAGTTCAGCAAAAAAATATGGAAACAAAAAGAGAACGAATACGTACATAGTATGAGTATAATATGTTCATATTTTAAGGTTTCACAGAAAAAAAAAATGGAAACATTAGCAATACTTTTTTGGAGATAAATACAATAATTTAACATATTACAGTCATATAGAAAACTCTCAACAATTTAATTTGAAATAATCTGCTTAATAAAGAATATTATTTCAATAATCATGTCAATAAATCAACAATAAATCTAATTTTTGACCAAAAAATAATAATTGAATTTTGTATCAAATAATTTTCTACTTATTCATAGGTATAAAATATATGATCTTACTTAAATAAAAATAAAATTATAAAATTGTTTACTTGTTTGTTATTTTGTGTATTTTAGTTGAACTTTTTTTAGAAGATGTTTTAGTTGAACATGCTTATGTACTATTTGTTTTTTGAATATATTAATTCTTATTTTTATAAAAAAAACTTACAATTCATTCCATAATAAATAGATAAAAGTGCAAAGTAAATGAAGGGGCAAAAATAATACTCCCTCCATCCCAGTTTGTTTGTCCTCTATTCCATTTTGAGATGTCCGAAAATATTGTCCTGTTTCTAAAATTAGAATTCATTAATTTACTAATGTTCCTATTATACATTTACTTTATTTTCAAAACTATTCAAAAGGAAAACTAACAAATAGTTAAAAAAAAAAATTAATCTAATTGGGGCACTTTTTTACTTACCTCATTAAGAATAACTCTTTTAGAAAAAAGCTGATAAATTTACTTAAGGATAGTTTTGAAAACTTATAAATTTTTATAAAGTAAACAAGATAATAAATAATACTTTCTTAAAAAGTTTGATTTTTCAAATAGGACAAACATATTGGAACGAAGGGATCAATAGATAAGAAAGATTTAGGAAGGGAGTAAAAGGGATGAAGATATTTTAGCCAATAGGCATCCGCAGTGCAAAGTGGTAAAGCTTATCTTTTTGTCTTTGTGAACTATGAAGTGAGTTAATCCAGGCTGCAACAGTATTTTAGTTTTTTATTATTCAAGCTCGTAATTCTCCAACCAAAGGATAAAGTTTAGATACAAAATTAATTTTAGTTTTAAGTTACAATTTTACTCAATATCTTTTTATTGCTGGTGAATTTTGACAAATTCATCATTATAGTACATCTTCATCTTTATCTTCCATGCTTGCAAAATTTTAAGAAATTAAAGATCAATAGCTATGTCATCAATGTATTGATTAAATTACAAGTTTTTGTTGTTTCAAATTATGTATAAAATATAAACTTATAGATCATATAGTAAATAATATCCAATTGACATAAAATTTGACATGTGTATTAAGAACGTAAGGAACATACAATTTAATAGTTAGATTTTATAACCAATTTTATAGCTAAACTTTGTCCTAGCCAAATATAACATCAGGCATAACTAATGTAAAAACACTTTCAATTCCAAAATTACACAACAACTTCCGTACATTTGGAAACTTTATAGGAAACAGGAGTTTTTTTTTTTTTTTTTTTAAATATATATATATATATATACACTACAGATTCATTTGGAAACTTTATAGGAAACAGGAGTTTTTTTTTTTTTTTTTTTAAATATATATATATATATATACACTACAGATGGATGGGTACTTTATGCCAATGAGGTGGGAAGAACAGGGTCTTTACCATCATATTGGTAAAATGACCATTTTGACCTAAAAGTTGAATATGTGGCCGATTGCAAAATAGGGTATATACAAATGCCTCTAATTGATGGTTCTTACTAGGTTAGGTGAACACCAATGTTAAGAAAGAATATTTGATTTTGCAATTGGGTATTAGCTTATCAACACCAAAATATGGGTGGTTGGGAATATTAGCCATTTACACAAAGTTGAATTTTAACCAATTAAGGTATGATTCAAGATAGGACAAAATTTAGTTACAAAACCTGTTGCTTCAATAAACTGACATGTGTAAAAAATGACATGTACACTGCACGTGATTATTTAAGTAAAGTTAATCCAATTGACCCTAATTAACTGCACCACCTATTAAAAAAATAAAAACTAAAAAACCTATACTCTCTCTCTCTCTCTCTATCTCTCTCTCTCATTGACTCCTCTGTAAACCCAAAAACCCAACTCCCACTAGTCACCCAAGCCTTCTTCTCCCTCCTCTGTTTCCACCAACGACCCACCTCAAACCCTCCTTAGTCTCCACTGCCGGCCCACCCAGTCTCTGCCGCTTAAAGCCACCTCTTCTACATCACTGCTTCACTAGTTAAAACTAAATTTCCTTTTGTTTTATTCGTAGATAACTAAATTTACTTCTTTTTTTTTTTAATTCCATTAATCTTTTCAGAGTGAATTATGTTTGACTATTAATGTGCATGTTTGAGTTTGATTGTTCATTGATAACCATGATTCCTTCAAGAATTGAAGAAAATTCGATAGTTGTTGTGTATAAGTTACCAAATCATTGTAAATTTACTTATAAAAAAATGAATTTATGTTTATTTCTTCTTCTCTAATATGTAATAGTGTTGTTATTTGTACTGTTTGTGCTGTGTAGAAGAGGGTTTTGTTGTCAAGTTGCATATGTTTTAAAATAGTAACAAAAAACAATACAACTAACTTCTTTTACTATTTGAACCAAAGATACATCATTGATTTCTTTACTTATTGAGATAAATACAACCAAAACCCTATGGATTAGATCTCCCTTTGTTTCAAGAAAATAAGTACAAATGGAGCTTGTTTCTCAGTACAAACGGAGCTTAGGTTTGATTCAAAAACATGGATTTCTTTTCGTTCTTCTGCTTCTTCTATATTTCATCCAAAGAGACATCCACAATTTTTCCTTCCCTTGTTGAAATAAATACATCCTCTGCATACACTTAGCTAAATTTAGCATCACAAAAACAACACCAAAACCACATTATAGGACAACAAAATCTCATCTGCACTACAGAAACAATACAAATAGCAAGACTATTACATATTAGAGAATAAGTACAAACAAATTCATTTTTTTATAAGTAAATAAAAAATGATTGGTAGCTTTAAAAAAAAGGCTAGCAAATCCTCTTCATTTTTTAAGGGAATTATGGTCATCAGAGAAAAAATGAAATTTGGATTAGACTAATGAAGCGGCAAAGCAATATACAAGAGGTGGCTCTAAGCGACGAAAATTGGGTGGGCCAGCAGTGGAGACAGAGGGGGGTTTGAGGTGGGCCAGCGGTGGAGACAGAGAAGGGTTTAGGTGGGTTGGCGATGGAGAAAAAGGAGGGATTGGGGTGACCAGTGGTGGAGGGAGACGAGGGATTGGGGTGACCAGTAGGAGCTGGATTTCTAGGTTTACAGAGAAGTCAATGAGAGAGAGAGAGAGAGACTACACATATAGGTTTTTTAGTTTTTATTTTTTATTTTTTAATAGGTGGTGTAGTTAACTAGGGTTAGTTGTGTTAAATTTACTTAAGTAATCATGTGTAGTGCACATGTCATTTTTTACACGTCAGTTTATTAGAGCAGTTTGTAGCCTTAGGTTATAACTGGTTTTATAGCTAAACTTTGTCCTTCAAGATATTCAAACATTTTAATTTGAAGGTATTATCTATACTACTAATAATAGGATTCTTTGTTTGGTTTTCATCATTTAGCGTACCAAAATATCTTCACAAAAAATTTTACTCTCTAAAATATTCCTATCTTTTAGTTAAATAATTTTAAATTAAAAAAACACTAACTGGTTAAAAGAGTAATTTACTATTTTTTTAAAAAGGTTCCTGAGTTTTAGGTTTTTTCCAATTCCCTTCTCCAATTTGAATTGCCCCTTTTTTTAATTCAAATTTTCAAACTTTTGTCAACTCTCGCATAGAGAAATATCCTAGAAATTGGGATATTATATCTATCTCACTTTTAAACATTATTTCACGTTGAAAAAAAAAAAAATCACTTAGAGAAAGATCCTAAGAATTAGGACATTATTTCTATCCTACTTTTAAATATTATGACACTAAGTGTTTATTTGGCAAGATTATTTTTGCCAACTTATTTTACTATTTTTCTTATTTTTACTACTATTTATGAATCTCACTGCACTTTTTGGTACTATTCATGAGTCTCACTGTACTATTTAAGCTAACTTTTACTTTTATCTATAATACTTTTAATAAAAAGTTTTTAGTTTTAGCAAAATAAGCTGATCCCAAACAGACCCTAGATCAAAATAAAAAATGAAAAAGAGCCTCATCGCACGTGTGAAGCGTGTGTGATGAGGCTAGTTCAAAAATAAGATTTTGAGAAGTAAGATTTTGAACCACAAAGATATTACTCCAAAATTCAGGAATTTTAACCAAAACGGTATTATTTCGAAAGAAAATTTTTATACTCTAAAAAATGATTTGGGAAATTTTACCATGAATTTTTTTTTTTTTTGTAGCTCTAGAAAAAATTTGCCAATTTTATCCATTAAAGTATTATTCCATGAAGTTTGAAAATAACATTTTTGGTATTTGGAAGCCATGAGGATTCCAAAGGTTGAAAATTTTAAACTTGTATCACCCGTGTTTTTCAATGTTTTTCAAGTTCTTTTCAAGTCAAAAACATGTTTCATGGGTGCTTTCGCGAGTAAGGCTTACCTGCGAAAATTCCTAGCTTCCTGCGAAAATTACCTGATCAGCTTTTTAAGGGGCATTTTGTGGGACATTTGTTTTAAACTTCTCCCAAAACCCTATTTTAATGCTTCAATAGTAAAACCCAACTAATTTCAAGTGTTTACATTCCATAAACATATCTAAGGTAATCTTTAACTCTTTTCATTGATTTGCTAGTTGTTGTTTATAAGTTACCAAATCATTTTAAATTTACTTATAAAAAAAATGAATTTTTGCATATTTCTTCTTCTCTAATATGTAATAGTGCTGCTATTTCTATTGTTTGTGCTGTGTAGAAGAGGGTTTTGTTGTCAAGTCGCATATGTTTTAAAATAGTAACAAAAAACGATACTGTAAAGTTGTTATTTACAACTATGTGTTTTGTTGGCTTTTATTCCGTGCCAAATTTGATTATAATTATTGTTCAATCTTTTATACCCTGTATTAAGGGTTGTGTGATAGAGAGAGAGTGTGTGTGTGAATACTTAAACAATTGAAGACTGAAGAGTTTTCTCGAGTAGCTCACGACTAAGCATCCCGCGAAGTGACTCATGTGCCTTGCACATGCTAGAATGTGAAGAGACAGGCCAGGATGGAGACAGTTGTGTCTTGTGAGCATGTCGCAGGTAAGACCTTCCCGTAAGACAACCGTGAGACATTCTGTTCTCCCAGCCTGTCCATTCTGATACACACTTTCTGTGCCTCCACTATTTATACCCACATTACCCACAAATGTTGAGGAGTGCTACTGAGAGAAAAACCTAATCAAACACCTTGGGAGTTAGAGATTTTTATACCCACAATTCTCTACACATTTTCTTGTAGCTGACCAACGGGTGTTGAATAAGCCTCGTAACCAATCAGTGGTCAAGCCTAAGGTTCAAGGAAAATCACCTCCAAAGTCACCAAGAGGTCCAAGAATTCAACATTTCTGTCATTACTGTGGACTTCAAGGACACACCAGACCAAATTGCCATAAGCTAAGGGCATTGAAGAATGCAAGTGTTCAGAGGTCAAAAAGCCCTAAAAATGACAAAAGGAATTGGGCTGTTGAGCAATCAAGAGGCTGATTTGGTGATTCTGATGTGATGGACGTGATGAAGATGATTGGTGCATTCACCACTTGCTTGGAGAGCTTTACTAGATGGTTTGAAAGTCCTAACTCTCGTACCCAATCTTATAGGGATATCACCCTAAACGCATGTGCTGTGTGGATAAAAAGGGATACTCATGCATAAGCATTTCAACATGCCCATGCATTAATACTTTCGGTGTTTAGGGGCATTTGTTCATGCATCACTACATGCATAATTTACTTTGTGCCATTTTCTTCTGGTTTTTAGCATGTTTCTTTTACAAGCTTTTGCTTTGTTCTGTTTTTTAGTGTATTCAAAAGAATCAAAAACCCATAAAAATTAAAAAATCTTCAAAATGTTTGATCGCTAGTGTTGTGTATTTCACATATGAGTTTGGCCCTAGTACTTTCATACTAATGGCGTAGTGCATTTATGAGCTTAGCTTGTTTTGTATGCACATTTATCTATGTGGAAGAAATCTTGAAAATTATGTGTGATTGTTGTAAATAGATCTTCAAGCTTGTCATGAATGATTGGTCAATAGTCTTGAGGGTCTTGATACTTGCATAGACTTGTGCCTATATCTCTTTACAGTTTATTTTATTTTATTTTTTTTTTTTTTTTTTTTTTCAAAAGAGCTCACCAAATGTAAATCTTCAAATGAAAAGAGATATTGAGCTACAAAAGCCTGTCACACATACTAGTATTTGACTAGGAAAAAGGGAAAACGACTTTTGTTTTGAAATGTATGGTGATCACAAAGCCAAAGGTTAATTCTAAATGTTGATATATCAAAAATATCAAGCACCGATCTCAAAAAGAGATGTATTATCCAAAATGGATCAAATGTTATGATTTATGCAAAAGCCAAATGAAAAGCTCCTAAGATTTGTAATCAATTTGTGGGAGGTCATATATGTTCATCTAATATTATATATAATAGAAGAAGCCTTTAAGGAGATGCTGCCACGTTAGGAAGAATGACCCCTTAAAATGTTGACACATGTAAGTTAAAAATGATGACACATGTAAGTTAAAAATGATAAATTACAATGTTTCACTATATTAAAACACTGTTTGGAGCCTTTGGTATAAAATGAAACTAACCGCTTAATCTAACCAAAAAAAAAAACTAACCGCTTAAAACAAAACCCAATTCTCTTCTAAAAACTAAAATTAAAACCCATAACTCCTCTCTCTTCTCAAAAACCCAAAAATCAAAGTGATATCCTATCCCCAAAATCAAAATCCAAAACTTAGATGAGAAAGAAGTAATCGATCAGAGGTGCCATTCTCACGCAATCTCTGATTCTCTCACACAATGGCCCACTGATTCATCAGACGAACACAACTTCAACCCTACTACTACTACAGGGGAAAAAAAAAAAAAAAAAACCCTAAACAAACCCTAGACGATGACACTACTAATACTGCCGTCATGCCCACCAGATCGCCTCAAAGAAGAAGAAGAGGAAGAACCAACCGATGAGGCTTCCGATCAACCTTCGGTAACCACCGTCGATTTCGATGTGAAGTACGGCGAGGATTCGAAGAGCACTATAGCCACTGCCTGTAGCAAGGAATGTTGTTGATGTGGATACCTGGCTTCCAATATTTAGAAGAAGATCTACCGTGCCGAGCGATTCAGTGTTTCTTTGCAACTGAGCGATTCATCGAACCGGCTCCGGTACATTTTTCTCCATTTTTTTTTAGATTTGGATTTGAAATATTACTTTATATTAAGTTTTTTTGTTGGATAGGTTTAGATTTGATTTTGGTTTTGATTTCTTTTTGTTTCGGGTTTTTGGGTTCTCCATAAAAATGTTTGTTTTCTCAATTTTTCGATATTTTCTTTTTTTTTTCCCCCTAATTTTGGATTACAAAAATCACTAAAAATATTGATCTTTATTTCGTACTTCTGTTTCTAATCTTAAAAAAATAAAAAACTGGAAAGGTCGTGACTTTAAAACATCAAGTGTTTCAATTTCATTCTCTGATTTTTATATCATTTTATTTCCTTCTCTTCTTTCTTTCTTTTATTTTCAATCCTTATATGATGGTTGCTATTGAAAGGTAGAGACAGAGTTATGTTCTATTTTTTATTTTTGAAATTTAGGCATTAATTATGATTTACATGTGGGTATAATGGTTCAGTTGGTTATGATTTAGGGTTTTTGGTTAGGAATAGTTTTGTTTGGGGTATTTTGGATGGGAATTGAATTTGTATATTGGGGTTGTTTTGATTTTGGATTTCACCTTCTAATTCAAAGAAAGATGAAGTTTTACTCTCCACACATCATGCACAATCAGTTATGAATGTATTTTAGCATCATTTATTATTATGTTTGTGAGTTTTGTTTTGTTAATTTGCAAAATCTATTTATTATTAAAAAATTCTGCCTTTCTTACATTATTTTCAGTCTATTCTATTTAGTTATTAAGTTAATTTACCAAGAATTTTATTTCATATAATTTAATATTTTATACCTAACTTGTAAACCTAATTTATCATATTTGTCTTCTGTTTTGAAGATATTGGGAGTGTATTTTAATAGTCAAATCTAAAAGCTTAATTCCGACCCTGTAATTCTATTGAAATTACAGATTTGTTGAGATCTTTGTCAATTACAACACTTGGGGTAACCTCTAAGAAGAGTTGCTGGAACAAACTGATAGGTTAGGATGGTTTGATTTCCCTTCTACTAATCTCATACTTCGTAGTACATTTTGTCCATTTATTGTATTTTTGTTTCAATTGATTCTGATTTGCATGTTTTAGCAAGCTTTTTTCTTTACAGATTGATTTTATTAGCCAAATCTGAAGTTTAGAGTGAAGATTTTGTTAAACTTTGTGCTACTGCATATTAAGGAATTATTTACCTTAGTTTTTGATCTTGATATTCATATTCAAGCAAATGAGGACAATGTAATCGTTAACTGCAACTGCCATATGATTTGCTGCTCTGCCCCATCTCTTCTTTGCAACATTATTTTTTAAAGGTTAGCACTCTTTTTTTACATCAAATAGTCTTTTTCCCTAAAACATCTCACCACTGCATTTAGTTTACGAATTATCATATTAAATCTCCAATATACATACATTTTTGTTTTAAACTGTTTAAAATCTGAATTGTCAACCGTTGTTCTTTGACCCCTTT
This sequence comes from Quercus suber, assembly GCF_002906115.3. NCBI lineage: Eukaryota > Viridiplantae > Streptophyta > Magnoliopsida > Fagales > Fagaceae > Quercus > Quercus suber. The sequence goes on along the minus strand of NW_027069960.1, from coordinate 416,569 downwards.
CAAAAAATGTAAGGGTTCTGCCACTGTTTTTTCTACCATTTGGCATGAAGTGTAAAAAACGTATGTATAAGGGGAGATAGGGAGACATCTTAGGCCAGCACCATCGTCGAACTCTAACCACCAAAACACTAGCTTCCCTCAACCGACGGTACACTATTACAGGGTGAGTTTTTATTTATTTATTTTTCCTTTCTTTTTTTTCTGATTTTATTTAAATTTTTAAAAGAGAAAACCAAAATCTTGTGATAACTATGATTTTTATTTGGCAGTTTGGATATTTGCTTTGTTTTGATCTAGGCATTTCGGTTATTTATGGTTTCGATAAAGGTTTTCGGTTACAATTTGGTTTTTTCTTAGCGTTTTTGTTTTGTTTTTTTTTTTTTTGTTTTGGATATTTGAAAGAATTCTATTCCGCTTCTTCTTTGCAACACCATATACCAAAGTTTAAGCATAACATTGTTAATTATCCTCTTCGAATACTTTTCCTTCGCCAAATACGGTTTCTGTTGTCTATAATTTACTACAATTGCTATTCCTTAGCACCTGAATTTTTCAATATCTACACTCCTAATCATTAAAACCTTACCGATCCACACTTTATTTTATTTAAAAAAAAAAAAAAAACCCTTAAAAAGAGAGCCCATAACCATTAATAAACTTTAAACATAGAACAAAATGAGATAAATAAAGAGAGATGGAGATAGAAATATGAAGGTCAGCCCCTCTGTCAAGGCAGCTTCCTGCCAACGTGCACCCTCCCACCACTAACTCACCAGGACTGCTATTAGTAAGTTTTTCTCTTTATTTTTAAATTTGTGCATTAAATATGATCTTTTTCCCCCTATATATGTTATTTGTTCTTTATGAGATGTATATGTGTTGATTGTGATTTTTATGTGCAAAAGCCACTGAGAGTAGGAAATAATCCTTAAAATTGCTTCTAATATTGTTGCATTTGGATTATTTAAAAGTCATATAGGCATGGCTTTATGCATAAATTTTTTATGTTACTTTTGCTGCTTTTACATGTTTGAGATTTTGACATCTTATTTTTAGATTAAATGATCTATGAGATTTTTCTCCTTCATGTATGTGTGTGTTTTAATGTGTTGTATGTGTTCTATATACTTTCAGCCTCAACAATTTCATTCAAAGTACTGGCAGTTGCAATTTGTTGAACTTGGTCTACCAAAGGATTTAGTTGTTGGGTTTTGAGTTAAATGTATTTGTAGGTAGTTCTTTGATAAGATTATATGAAACAGTGGTTGCAATAATAATGCATGATGTGTGTTTGATAAAATGCCTACCTTGAAAAGATTATATTATGTGGAATCTTTTGCTAAATGGTTTACTTATTGTAGTAATTCTCTAGAAATTTTTTTGAAATCAAATCAGCATGTGCATGAAATGCTTACTTATTGGATTAGTAATAGATTGTTAGTGTTTAATTGGAAGAAAAACTAAGCTTGAAATTGATCCAATCAAATTTATCCAACATAGGAATTTCTGCAGTAGATGCAACTGTTAGGTCCTAATAATGGACTTAAGTTCCAGTTTTGTACAAGCTGCCACGAGGTCCACTTAAGTTTGTTGCCTAAGATATATGGTTATTTATATTTGTATAATTGGGGCATGTAAGGATTGATTTGAAAGTATGTACATAATTAGCTATATGTTCTGATTCAACAATTACAGAGTATGGCCTACATAATTGAATTTATGGCCTATGGGACCAAGGTTAGAGTTAGATTTTGGCCTTATTCCCAATGTTAACCATGCAATTCATTTTGTTATGAGTTTTCCTTGATAAGTTATTGATGGCATGGTCCTTAGAAATCAACTATTTTTGAATTTGTGATTACCCCTTCCTACTGCTTGTAGTTCATTTGTACAGTCGTGTTGTAGTTTTTGAAAGTTTTTGAGCACCATGCTTGGTAAGCAAAAAAAAAAAAAAAAAAATCAATTTTATGTAGAAGGTAGTAGTGTTTAAGAATATGAAATTGCCTTCAGTACTGTTTCTTTTTTGAGAATTTAGGTTAAGAAGGTCAATGATAGGAGGGTTTAAACCTTTCTCTGCAATTAAGGCCATTGCAGCATGTAGGAAAACTCCTCACTTAAAAATCTGCCACTTTGTTCCGTTTCTTCTTTCTCCTCTGGGTTTTTATCAGTTTGTTTTATATTTTCCTTTTGTGTTTTATGTAATTAGTAATGTACTTCATATATTATAATTGTTTTCTTAATTTTGTAATCACTACAAAATTAGAGGTGGGGTTAAATATGATCTGTCATGATTTATTATTTCATAATATTCTCCTTGAATTTGGCAAAGATTAGATTTGATTTGATGCAATGATTTTCTATGTTCGGGTTTTTACCAGAATGAGACTGATTTTCAGGATTTATGATGGCTGAACCAATGCTCATGATCGGTGGCAATAATGCTCAACTTAAGTTGCTACATAACTCATGTTGTTGGTGTTGCTGGAGGCTTAAGTAACTGCATAATTGCTGGTGTTGTTGTTGCTTAAAGTCAAATTCTTTTTTCAGACACTATATGCTTAAGTATACTACATTATTTAAGTCAAATTATTTTCTAGAAAGAGCATGTAATTCAGTAACTTATCACTATGTTTAGCTATTTAATTCCATGAAATTTCATATTAATTAAGCTACAGGAAAAGATTTACTCTGACTGTGATATTGCTTTAAGTCCTTTATCTTTCGAGTTTGTTTTCTACTAAATTATCTCTATCTTTATCTTTATCTTTTTTATAATTCTTTTGTTAGCATTGTATAGATTTTCATTATTAACATAATAAAGCATTGTATTAAAGTTACCTAATATATGTGTTAGATGAAGATGACGTTGCCAGTTTTATTTTTGTGCAGCAATTGGTTATATGATTATTTACTAAATTCAACTTTTGAATGGTGAAACTAGAGAAAGAGATTATTTAATTTCTTACGAGGAAATTTTCTTTTCTATTTCTTTGAGGAAATTAATAAGATTTTTTTTCCCCTCGAAGGCGTGTGAGGTCTACACTTTTGGGAGCATATAAGTCACCATGGGAAAGGAAGAACTCTGTCAAGAGCTTGGAAACCACTTTTTATTGTACTTTGAGACCATGATTTAACTTTGCCCTGTCTTGTGGTGAAAAAAAAGACTACAACATTCAGTGATACAATGTATACAATAAATGATCATTGTCATTCATGACAAGTGGAAGTCATGTATAATCACTAATCAAATTAGTTTTGTATTTATTGGGATGTGATGTGAGTTTTCATTATTAAAATCATTTCCTTATCTAGAAGGATTATATGGTATGGTGTAGCCAGTGTTTCATATCAAAAAAGTTTATTGGGAATAACATAAACTTGATGTTATGCACAGACATAAATTGATGTACCAATTCAACACTTCAAAGTCATTAATATAATTGTCTTGAAGAATGAATGTCAGATGTGCCATGTGACCAATAGTTTTTCTAAGTTTGACGCCCTTAATCATTCCTATACAAGCTTTGATATTTTGACATGGTGGTAATGCATGCTTAATGTGTATAATTATTGCAGTGTAATTATTTGTATAAAATGAAAATTATGGCATATTGGATCTTACTTATATCAAACTTCATCACTTCAATAATCTCTTTCTTTTCTTTTCCTTTTACTTATATAAAACTTCATTACTTCAATAATATCTTTCTTCTATTTTTTTTTTCTTTTTTTTTTTTTTAGGGCTCATGCCTTATTTTGAATAAATTAGAGAAAATACAATTATGTGTATCATTTCAATAGCTTTCCCGTGCATTGCACGAGTTTGAGGCTAGTTTCTATAATTGAGATAAACCACTTGATTTAGTACCAGTTGTGTATGACTTGATTGAATTGATCATTGAAGCTTCACTCTGGTCTAAGGACTATTTCATACTTGATACTCACCCACAACACACAAGACTTTGATTCAATTAATGCTTATCTCATTTGTGTGATAGTACATGTTCAAATGTGATGTGTATGCTCAATTACTTTCTGATCAAACCCAAAAAGATTTTTCAATGTTTTATATGTTTTTGAAAGTGATTTTATATTTTTGTGTTATTAGTTTTTTTTCAATTTTTTTTTTTTTTTTTGGTCTTTCTTCAAAAACTGGTTTAGGCCTTGTTTCGTGAGAAGCTCGTGACTTAGAGCTTCCCGCGAAAAGGATTTAAGGGGAATAAATTTTTACTTAAACCCCATCATTCTCAAGCTTATTTTTTGCATTTTCATCTTCAAGGTATGTTTTCTAAAACATTTTCTTCATGTTTTTTCTAAGATTATGCAGTTATTTGAGTTAGGGTTCCAAAATTTGGGGATTTTTTTCAAAATTAGGTTGGGGTTCTTTATTTTGTGATTTAAAAAATTAAAAAAAAAAATCTTTGATTGGGCTGTGTCATATTTGGTGTTTGTGCATTTGTGTTGGCCCTTTGTGGCATTTTAGCATGTATTAAGGCAAGTTTTCACCATGTTCATGCACTTTTCATAACTGTTGTACATTGTTGCATATTAGGTGTTTGACAGAATGTCCAAATGACATCTCTGTGTTGAATTGGACTCAACTGAGTTCCAATGCTTGATTTTGGTCTTGAATGGTCATATTCACCATGCTTTGGTCAATGGTTGTGTGTTTTACACACTCTGTCCATTTTGTGCCTCAATGCCATGCCATGCACACACTAGGCACACATCTAGGCACCCTTTTAGCACACCTCATGCATCTCATGCTACATCCTCATGCATCAGGACATGCACACATATGCACACACATGCACAGTTACTTAATTTTATGCATTGTGTCTATGTTTACTTGTTTAAACTGTTTTAGCATGTTTTTTTGAGTTATTTATGCTTTGTTCTAGGTTATTTTACCTTTGTTTTGGAACTAACTTGAATCTAATCAAGTTTTATGTTCTATTTTGTGTTTTTGCACATGTTTCTGGTCTGTTCTGTGTTCATTTGTGTAGATGTCTCCTACCAAACATTCTGTGACCAAGAAATCCACAAAACGTCCTCGCACTGATTCTAACAATTTCAAGTCTGCTGATGCTGATATGAAATACAATGACTGCTACAAAAGAGCAACCATTATTATGGAGAGGGTGGTCCAGCTAAACCCTTAAGGATACCTTCATCCCTGAGGTGTTCAAAGAAAGGACTTGGACAAAGTTGTTGAACTCGGTTGGGGTTGTGTACTCAGAGATCATACGAGAATTTTTCTCAAATGATACTATGAAAGAAGATCACTTAGTTTGCTAGGTGAGGCACAAGAAATTCATGATTACAAAGGATAGTATTCAAGAATTTTTGGAGATTCGTCCTTCCTCTCAGCCAATCTCAGTTCAATATGAAGATAGATTGGGCTCTATTGAGGAGATGATTAAGATACTTGGTGGTACACCGAAGAAGACATCCATGAATACAATCCAATTTTCACTAGAGATGAGGGCATTGGCATATGTGATGATCCATAACTTGTACCCGGTCACTAACCTCACTACACTGTCTGTTCCAAGGACAAGGTTTCTATACAATCTTTTCACCCACAAGGAGATAGATATTTGTGGACATATCTTCCACATTCTGGAAAAGAGCATTGAAAAGCAAAATTCCAGAACAGTTATGCTTTTTCCCTCACTAATTATAGGACTGATTGCAAAGACAAAGCTAAAACTTTCAAGTGGTCTCACTGTGGTTCAGAGGGACTATCCCATTGGTGCACACACAGTCATTCGAAGCATAACTCACATCAAGGGTTCCAAAACAGGCATGCATACGACACCATAGGATCATGTTGAGGACGTAAGTGGAGATACAGAGGAGGAAATTGACAAATTCACTTATGCTCTAGAGTCTTCAACTGAGCCATCATCTTTGACACCAGCACGAGGATTAGACAGACTCGATCGCCTACTAGCGAAAATGGACCAGATGTCTTCAGTACTTGAATCTCATGTGCAACACACCGCGACATAGTTTGAATATCTCCAGGGATAGATCACTGCATTGTCTTCACAGATTGATGACATGTCCATGGAGAGGGGATCAAATTCAGAGTCTAATCAGTTCTATCCCTTTGGCCATTCCAGTCAAAAAGTGGGAGAAAATTTTGAAGGGGAGCTGAGACAGAGCCTACACAGTGTTAGGGGGACCACAGGTTTAGGCTTAGAAACATTGGTTATTGGTTCACAAGTGGTTTGCTTGTGTCTATTTTTAGCATTTATAACTTTATGGTTTATGTTTACAGTTTTTACTATTACTGCTTCTGTTTAAAGCTTAAATACTCAGCTTTTAAATTCAATTTATTTTCAGTATTTGTGTTTATCTCTATGCTTTGTAGCATTTTTCTTGTACTTTTAAGATATTGCAAATATGTCTTAAGTACCTCACTCTTGTGCCCTAGCAAGATTTTGTATCCTAGATGCAAACACTTCGTGTATTTTGCATTGGTTGAGTGTTGGACATGCAATTGATCCTTGTGATTGTTCTTAATTGCATTGCATGTCCGAATGAGCATTTACTTGCTAAATGTTCATTGTAGTCATTCTTTAATAACTGTTTCTATATGATCAAGATATGCTTACATGTTTTATAGTGTTTACAAACTTGATCGCACTCTACTTGCTCATGTACGTACCTTGTGTTCAACTTGTCATAAGCTTAATAAAAGTTTTGTTTGTGTGCAAGTGTTTCAGGCTACAGGCATATACGTGCAAGTGCTTTACAGCTTCTAAATTAGGTGTGAGTGAGTTTTGCCATTGTTCTCAAACTCACATTTAAGTCTAGAGTTTGTTTTAGGGGTTTTGTCACAGAATAGCCAAAGGGGGAGATTGTAAAGTTGTTATTTACAATTATGTGTTTTGTTGGCTTTTATTCCATGCCAAATTTGATTATAATTATTGTTCAATCTTTTGTACCCTGTATTTATTGTGAGATTTGATTGTAAGAGTTGTGTGATAGAGAGAGAGTGTGTGAAGACTCAAGTAATTGAAGACTGAAGAGTTTTCATGGGTAGCTCGCAACTAAGCATCCCACGAAGTGACTCATGTGCCTTGCACATGGTGGAATGCAAAGATTCACGCCAGGATGGAGACAGCTGTGTCTCACGAGTATCTCACGGGTAAGGCCTTCCCGCGAGACAACCGCGAGACATTTTGTTCTGCCAGCCTATCTATTCTGATACACACTTTCTATGCCTACACTATTTATACCCACATTACCTATAAATGTTGAGGAGTGCCTTTGAGAGAAAACCCTAGCCAAACACCTTGAGAGTTAGAGATTGTTATGCCCACAATTCTTTACACATTTGCTTGTGGAATTTCCTCAACTCTTATCTCTCAATTTCCATACCATTAAGAGGTTGATAGCCCAAACACTTACCACACCCTTTCAAAGTGTCAAGTGAAGTTTTGGTGCTCCTGGGAACCATTGGAAGAAGCCAAGGATGGCAGATGCAACATGGAGCTTGTTACGGGATCCGGAGAACTAGACAAGACATGGTTCCGAGAAGCCTTGTTGGAGTAGGAGCTTGGAGGGCTTAGGTACATCAAGTAGATAAGGCTCGGAGGGTCTCTTGCTAACCCATCTATCCCAACTGATTGTCTAGTGGATCGATTATCACTTGGAGGGTGACGGAGAGGTTTTTCGTTGAGTTCTTCGATTTCCTCTTCGATAACACATCGGCATGTTATCTTGTGTTTGCATCTTTCTTCCATACTCTTTTACTTTCCATTTTATTGCTGTGTTGCTTTGATTTTGGATTAGAGTAACTTGTTTGTTTATCCGCTTGATTTTACACTATTCTACACTTTGTATTAAGTTAGTGTAAAATCAATCGAACCGTAACTTTTAATTGGGGTCTAAACAACTCTTGTGTTTTTAATACTTTTTCGAGCTTTCAAATACAACTAACCTCTTTTACTATTTGAACCAAAGATACGTCATTGATTTCTTTACTTATTAAGATAAATACAACCAAAACCCTATGGATTATATCTCCCTTTGTTTTAAGAAAATAAGTATAAATGGAGCTTGTTTCTCAATACGAATGGAGCTAAAGCTTGATTAAAAAACGTTAGTTCTTCTGCTTCTTCTATATTTGATCCAAAGAAACATCCACAATTTTTCCTTTCCTTGTTGAAATAAATACATCCTCTGCATACACTTAGCTAAATTTAGCATCATAAAAACAACACATTACAGGACAGCAAAATCTCATCTGTACTACAAAAATGATACAAATAGCAGCACTATTACATACTAGAGAAAAAGTACACATAAATTTATATTTTTATAAGTAAATTAAAAGTGAATGGTAGCTTAAAAAAAAAAACAACTAGCAAATCCTCTTCAGTTCTTAAGGGAATTATGGTCATCAAGGAAAAAATGAAATTTAGTTTAGACCAATGCAGCGGCAAAGCGACGTACAAGAGGTGGCTTTGAGCAATGGAAACTGGGTGGGCCAGTAGTGGAGAAAGAAGAGGGTTTGAGGTGAGCCAGCATGGAGACAGATGAGGGTTTGGGTGGGTTGGTAATGGGGACAGAGGAGGGTTTGGGTAGGTTGGCAATGGAGTAAGAGGAGGGATTGTGGTGACTAGTGGTGGAGGGAGATAAGGGATTGGGGTGGCTGGTAGGAGCTAGGTTTTTATTTTTTTTAATAGGTGGTGTAGTTAACTTGGGTTAGTTGGGTTAAGTTTACTTTAATAATCATGTATAGTGCACATGTCATTTTTTACACATGTCAGTTTATTAAAGCAATTTGTAGCCTTAAACTACAACTGGTTTTGTAACTAAACTTTATCCTTCAAGATATTCAAACATTTTTAATATGTTAGTATTATCTATACTACTAATAATAGGATTCCCTGTTTGGGTTTCATCATTTAGCATACTAAAATATCTTCACAAAAAATCTTACTCTCTAAAATATTCCTATCTTTTAGTTAAATAATTTTAAATTTAAAAACACTAACTAGTTAAAAGAATAATTTACTTTTTTTTTTTTAAAGTTCCTAAATTTTAGACTTTTTCCCATTCTCTTCTCCAATCTGAATTACCTTTTTTTTTTTAATTCAAATTTTCAAACTTTTATCAACTCTCGTATAGAGAAATATCCTAGAAATTAGGATATTACATCTATCTCACTTTTAAACATTATTTCACAATAAAAAATAAAAATAAATAAATAAAAACTCAGCTAGAGAAAGATCCTAAGAATTAGGACATTATCTCTACCCCACATTTAAACAATATGACACTAAGTGTATTTTTGCCAACTTATTTTACTATTCAGCCTATTTTTGCTACTATTTATGAGTCCCGCTGCACTTTTTGGTACTGTTCATGAGTCCCACGATACTATTTAAGCTAACCTTTTCATTTATCTACAATACTTTTAGTAAAAGGTTTTTCAGTTTTAGCAAAATAAGCAGATCCCAAACGGACCTTAAATCAAAATGAAAAATGAAAAAGAGCCTCATTGCATGTGTGAAGTGTGTGTGACAAGGCTAGTTCAAAAATAAGATTTTAAGAAGTAAGATTTTGAACCACAAAAATATTACTCCAAAATTTAGGAATTTTAACCAAAACGGTATTATTTCAAAAGAAAATGTTTATACTCTAAAAATCGATTTGGCAAATTTTCCTTTGAATTTTTTTTTTTTTGGTATCTCTAGAAAAAAAATTGTCAATTTTAACCATTAAAGTGTTATTCCATGAAGTTTGTAAATATCATTTTTGGCATTTGGAAGCCGTGAGGATTCCAAAGGTTGAAAATTTTAAACTTTAATCATGTTTGAGTATAGTTTTTCTTTTACTTTTTAGACTTAGGGGCTTGAGAACCTTATCTTGGTCCTAAAGTTAGGCCTTTTATCTGAGTTCGCGTGACTTATTAGAGCATTCAGAGCAATGGAGCTAAAAGTTTAGCTATTTGGCATCAGAAAATGTTACTTTATCTATTTTAGCTTTCAACACAATAAAATAATATAAACATCATAATAAAATAAGATATTTACTACAATAAAATAATATATCCACTACACATAACCACTACACAACCATCACAACTGATGATGCCAAAAATTCAATAGTAAGCCACACGGTCCTCACGTGCTCAAAACAACTCTTGCACAATGTAAAAAAGAAAAGACCTCACAAAAAACACCGATGTGGTGCTGGATAAATGCCCTCCGAAGGTCAAGTTAGAACTTTTCACAACTCTAGAGGGCCAGAGCTGGGATGAGTTATGCGTACCTTGATTTGTGAGGGTATTAAGGCTTTTATAGTAGTAAAGGGTTGACATCTCTTCCTTGGGTTAGAAGTATTTTCCTTATAGGAATCCTTATAAGTGTATATTGCAGAATCTTTTCCTTGTAGGAGACTAACACTAAGTGTGGAGTACAAGACATTTCCTTATATACATATACGTGGTGGCCAAGTCAAGATCATGTCCGAACCGTCAGCTTTAGTAACATCAACTTTCCATCCTTCCTACATTGACCTCATCAGCTTAAAGCGGTAGACTTCCTACTGTCTTTACTTGTTGATGGACACAGGTAAAGCCGACAGGTTTGTTTGGAACGTCATTCTATGCCTTCCCTTTGGTGGGCATATACTTACAATTTTACCCTTATTATCTACCCCTTAGTCCATATCCTCGTTAGCTTAAACTGACGGGTTATGGAGTTAGACTTTCATTGCTAATTTTTTGCTTGGCTAGGAGAGAGGGAAAATCATTTACGGGCGACTCCTTGAGCAGCCATCATTAAATGCCCAGACACGTGGTGCATCCCGATTGGCTCTGCTTCTAGACGATGGTGTCGCTTCGTCTTCTGTGCATTTTTACCCTTATATATAACTCGCCTCTCCCCCTCATTTCTCCTATTTCATCCTTACTGATTTCTTGAGAGAGAGCTCATCGCCTTTACTCTACCAATTTGTTAACTCCATCGCTTGCGCTACTACCGTCGCTTTCAAAACCGTCACTCGCTCAAAAGACATACTTGTAAGTGCTCCCTCCTTTTCCTTATATGTATATATTTTATTCTAATTGATTAACTCCATAGTGAGGCCGTCATATTAGGTTCTTAGAATGAATTCGTCACTTGTAGATAGTCAGATGTCAAGTGACGCGTCGAGTGATCAGTCGCCAGTCCACGATGGAGCGGGTTACAACGAGATATTTGGTTCAGGTCATGAGTCCGAGGGCTTTTCCTGGTCATCAAAGAGGGAAACGTCAGCACGATCTCTTAACAAGGAAGTTGGAAGTTATGGAGAGGAAGGGGAGGAAGAAATAGTAAGTGAGGAGGATGAAGTTGAGGAAAGAGAAGAGGAGAGGGATAGTGATGGAGACAGAGATGAAGGTAACGAGGAATCCTGTGAAGGAACTTCAGGAAGTCTTGGAGGCAACCATCCCTTCATCCTTCCCGAGGATTGGGCCGTCAATAAATTTCTACCAAAGATGAGTGACAAGGTTTTTAAGGAGTTGCGTACCTGTTACCAAATCCCAGACCACATCCCCATTTGTCTCCCTAGGAAATACGAAAGGTGCTATACGGGGAGGACTACAAACGTTGGCATGTATGATGCCATGTTTGCTACGGGGCTTAGACTACACAGCTTTGCACCGTCAGCTGGCTAATTTCATAGGGTTGTCCGTCAACCAAATCACTCTGAATGCCTAGAGGATCTTCATAGTTGCTAAGATCCTATGGGGTCATCTGAGTGAAGGAAACTATCAGCTTTCATTGGACGAGTTCTTCTATTGCTACACACCCCAGCGCATTGTTTCTTCTAAGGAGACATATCATTTCGCCGCCCGGGAGAAGGACTTAAGACTAGTGTCTGATATGCCAGATTCTAACAGAAACTGAAAAAGTAGATACTTTTTTGTTGAGGGGACGGATTGGGTATGTCGTCAGGAAGTATGGGAGACGATACCCCATGGTTACTTTGACAACACTTGGGCTTTTGTCAAGGATTCATGTTGATCCCATTTGCTCTTTTTCCCTTGTTTGTTCGTTCCAAGCTTCTAACACCGTCTATTTCTCCTTGTTTTCAGCTAGCATTTGCCCTCATACTACAGAAGAGAAAGAAAAATTTATTCGCCGAGTAACAGAAAACCCGTTGGATGAACAGAAGTGTCAGGATCTCATCACACTTGACACTTTGCATGCTTATTGTGGGGGCCCTGAGCCAACACTAGAAGCTCGTAAATTAGATGAATAATCTCATTGTTGTGAGTAGATTTTCTACCATCCCCATCATTTTTGTTCTTACCGTCAGCTTTTCTAATGCATTTTTGTTGTCTTTGTAGAAATTGAGGCAGCTAAGCAAAAGGAGAGGGTGGTAGCTGCTCGTAAGAAAGAGGAAGAGAAGAAAGCCAAGGCAGGGGAGTCCTCGTCAGCCCCTAAGGCTATTGGTAAGGGGATGGCTAAGAGGAAAAGTGACAGGAAGGACGATTGTTTGTCAAAGAAGGCGTCCGTCACTCCTAGAGGAAAATCTCTTAAGAAACCATCACCACCAAAGCACGAGGCTGGTAAGGGGTTAATGAGGACGCCCAGCCCCGTTGCTCAAGATTCTGAATGTCGTCTCCTTACCCATAAGGATTCTGCTATCGAGGTGCTCGAGTCCATCATCAAAGATAAAGATGCAGATCCTTGTGTTAGCCAAGCAATAGGGGAGCTGGGGAACTCAGGCCTCTTTGACCTTGCTTGAGTAAGTATTTTTCATTCTTTCCTTTACTTATTCGCTTTCATGTTAGCCACCTAATAGTTTCTCTGTCTTTGTAGGCACTGGTTTGTATGAAAGCCTTACAGGTGAAGGGTGCTACCAATGAGGGAGTGATTGCACGTCAAGAAAAACACATTAAGAACCTGACAGACGGGCAAGCTCAATACAAGGAGGCCCTCCATACCCTTAACAAGAAGGTGAAGGAGTTGGAAGAGTAACTGGAGGAGAAAGGTCGTCAGAGGAAAAAAGACCACAAAGCTAAGGAGACGGTGGAGAAGGAGTTGACGACTCTACAGATCTAGGTGGAGACGGCCAAGGCTGACACTGTAAAGGAGTTCAAGGAATCATAGTCTTTCATTGATTCTTACGCCGAATATTATAGCACTGGGTTCAAAGACTGCCTTAAATAGGTCGCGTCCTCCTTCCTAGATTTGGATCTATCCGGGATTACTATGGATGACCCCATTTCGGCGACACCTGCCGGCAACGCCGTCATTGGTGAAAGTGACGACTTTACCGAGTCAGATCTTCCTCCCAAGGATGATGGCGTCATTCTTGCCCAACTTGCTACAAATCCTCCCGTCACTACTTCTAACTCGTCCATTGAGTTCTTAGACGTGGAGAACCCTCCTGCTCCAGACAAAGCCAACGAGACTAAGAATCACACTCCTGCTATTTAGTCGGCTTTAATTTTTGTAACTTGTATATTTTATTTAATTTTCAAAAAATGTCTAAATGCCCTAGTGTTTTTTGGGCTCTATCTCTAAAGACTTTATTTAATGTATGATATTCTATGCCCATTATCTTTAGCATCGTCTGGTTTTCTACTAGTTGACACTTGTATCTTTACGTCTCATGCTTGTGTGCTACATTTTCATGAGTTAGGTACGAACCCGTCTGCCTTACACGATAGGCCTGTCCATACAAAAACGTGTACTATGTAAACTTGACTTCGTTTCTTGGCTTTTCTCTAAGCACGTCAGCTTAGTTAGGTCCGTCCACTCGTCTTATGGTCTTTGTAACCATAGTTTGTACTCCTAACAGAGCTTGCCCATTTTAAAATCTGTCTATTTTATAACTTCATCCTCTTTCATGGACCTGTCTATTTTATGGATTTTCTAACAAATTTGTCCAGTTTTGGGGACTTATTATTGAATTCGTCTACCTGGTGGATTTGATATTTCTTCATCCTTCCAAGATGAAGTCATCCACTTTATGGACAATAATAATAAGCTCATCCACTTTGCGGACTTGTAATTGTCCTCTTTATGGACAATAATAATAAGCTCATCCACTTTGTGGACTTGATACTATTTCATCCTTCTGGGATGAAGTCGTCCACTTTATGGACAATAATAAGCTCATCCACTTTGTGGACTTGATACTATTTCATCCTTCTGGGATGAAGTCTTCCAATTTATGGACACTTTTCTATAGATGAATCTTTAGCCATATTTGAATAAACTCCTCTTATTATCATAAACCATGCATTCGTAGAAAAAGTAGTTCTTTAAAAGAAGAAGACCAACCCTTTAGGCCCCAAAATAGTTATTGTAACAAAAGTAAAGTAAATAGTATAGCTGAAGTTAACTAAGATAAAATAGAAATAAAAAGGTAATGCTTTCATGCCATTTGCTTTATTGGTAGTACTTCTGTAGTTGCTCGGTGTTCCATGGGTGGTGTAGTTTCCGTCCATCCATCGTCTCCAGGTGGTAGGTGCCCTTCCTCTGCCATGACGTGACTCAGTAGAGTCCTTCCCAATTGGGGCTGAGCTTTCCTTGGGTAGGATCTCTAGCAGTACCCATAATCTTCCTCAAAACGAGATCTCTAACCTGGAAATCTCTGTGTCGGACCCAGGAGTTGTAGTGCTTAGTCATGTGGTCCTGGTACCGTGCGAGCCTTTGTTTTGCTGCCACCCTAACTTTGTCAACTAGATCAAGCTATAGACATATAGCCTCATCGTTTTTCTTTCATCATGATTGTCCACCCTATAGCTTATGAGTCTGACCTTGGCTTGAATGACTACTTCGTTCCCGTATGTTAGCCGAAATGGTGTTTCTCCATGGGCATCCTCATCGTTGTCCTATACACTTATAGTACACTTGGCAACTCTTCAGGCCATATACCCTTTGCCCCTTCGAGCCAAGTATTGATGATTTTGAGCAAGGATCGGTTCGTGACATCAACATGTTCGTTAGCTTGAGGGTGGGTAGTGGAGGAGTAGTGATTTCTGATCCCTAACTGTAAGCAAAAATCCCGAAAAGAGTAGCTGTCGAATTGTTTCCCGTTGTCCTAGACTAAGACTCTAGGGATCCCAAACTTGCATATGATGGACCTCCAGACAAAGCTTCTTGTGTTCTTCTCTATAATGGTGGTTAAGGCTTCAACTTCCACCCATTTTGTGAAGTAGTCTATGCCCACTCTCAGGAACTTCAGCTATCACACTACTATTGGGAACGGTCCCATAATGTCTAATCTCCACTGAGTGAATTGCCATGGGGCTGTCATTGGGGTCAATTCTTCAGATGGTTGTCTGATAATGTTGCTAAACCTCTAAACTTGTCACAGGCTTTGACATAAGTCTGAGCATCCTTCTGCATGGTAGGCTAGTAGTACCCCGCTCAGACGGCTTTGTGTACTAATGACCACGACCCTGAATGGTTTCTACAGATCCCTTCGTGTACTTCTCTCATGACATAGTCTGCTTCTTCAGGACCCAAACACCTTAGGTATAGGCGGGAGAAGCCTCTCTTGTGCAGCGTGTCCTCTATCAAGATGAATCGCATTGCTTAGACCTTTAGCTTTCTTGCAGCCTCCCTCTCGTCTGGTAAGACGCCATTTTTTATGTAAGAGACCAATGGTTTGGTCCAATTGCTTTCAGAGCCTATCTCCTGTACATTGATGAAATCTATTAGTGGAGAGAGCTAACAAAAGAAAGTACATTATCAAGGGCGGTTATATGTTCTGCTAAAGTGGCTTTGGCAAGGCGGTCGGCTTGCTCGTTCTCTCCTTTGGAGATTTGGATGATTTTGGCATTCAGCTCATCTACTCTTTTCCTCACTTACTCCAGTTATCTCTTCATCCTTTCACCTTTACACTCGTAATCCCTTTTCACTTGTTGGTGATGAGTTGAGAATTGCAGTGAAGAACCACACTTGCGGCTCCTGCTACTTTGGCGAGATCAAGGCCTGCCACTAAAACTTTATACTCTGCTTCATTGTTGGTGGTAGGGAAGTCGAGGCAGACCATACATTTAGTCTTGTCTCCTTCAGGAGAAAAGAGCACAACACCTACTTCGTTGGCCTACCTGTCGGACGACCAATCGTATATATACTCCATTGAGTGCATTCATCTGCCTATTGTCTTACCTGTTGGTGAATTCTACTATGAAGTTAGCAACGACCAATCCTTTGATGGTGGTACACGGGCGATACTGGATGTCAAACTCACTCAACTCTATTGCCTATAATGCCAATCGACCAGTAGCTTCGAGGTTGCTCATTACCAGTCGTAAGGGTTTGTCAATTAGGACAATCATCATGTGGGCTTGAAAGTACGGTTTGAGTTTGCGGGCTACCGTAACTAAAGCGAAGGCGAGCTTTTCCATAGGTGGATACCTTTCCTCTGCATCACGAAATGCTGGGCTTGCATAGTATACGGGCTTTTGAACCTTGTCTTCTTCTTTGACCAAGGCCATGCTAACTGCTACCAGGGAGACAGCCAAATACAGGAAGAGCTCAAGAGCTCTTCCCCCTGTTACAAAGGACTTAGCAGCGGTGGAGAAGAGAGGTAGGCCTTTAACTCCTCGAATGCTTACTAACACTCAGCAGTCCACTCGAAAGATTTCTTCAGTATGCAAAAGAAGGGTAAACATTTATCCATCACCCTTGATACGAATATGTTTAAGGCCGTTATTTTACCGTTTAAACTCTACACTTCTTTCACGTTCTTCGGGGGGGGGGGGCCATCTCTATTATGGCTCTGATCTTGTCTGGGTTGGCCTCGATACCTCTTTGAGACACCATAAAGCCTACGAATTTTCCCGCCGTCACTCCGAATGCACACTTACTTGGATTAAGCTTCATTTTGTAGGAGCAAAGGGTGCCGATTGTTTCCTTGAGATCCTTCAAATGGTCCTCTTCTCTTTGGCTTTTTACTAACATGTCATCGATGTAGACCTAAACATTCCTTCCGATTTGGTTCACAAACATCTTGTTCATGAGCCTTTGATACGTCACGCCTGCATTCTTAAGGCCAAATGGCATTACTTTGTAACAAAAAAGACCTTGGCTGGTAACAAATGAAGTCTTCTCCTAATCTACTTCATCCATTCGAATCTGATTTTACCCTGAAAAGGCATCCATGAAGCTCAGTAGTTGGTGTTGAGCTGTAAAGTCTACCAGTACGTCGACTCGAGGGAGAGGGTAGCTATCCTTAGGGCATGCTATGTTCAGATCCGTAAAGTCTACACACATCCTTCATTTCCCATTATCTTTCTTGACCATTACCACATTTGCTAGCCAATCGGTGTAGTATACTTCCCTGATGAAGTCCGCCTCTTGTAGCTTGCTGACTTCTTCTGCTATTGCTCAGTCTCGTTCATGGGCAAACACTCACTTCTTCTGTCGAACAGGTGAAAAAAAAGGTGACACATTCAGCCTATGTACAATGACTGACGGGCCAATTCATGGCATGTCTTCATGACTCCAGGCAAACATGCCTTGGTTCTCCTTGAGGAAGGCCACAAGTGCTTTTCGAACCGTTGGGTTGGCAAGAGTACCGATCCTCATGGTTCTATCTAATCTGGAGCTATCAAGGGGTATCTCTTCGAGCCTTTCTACAGGTTCTGCTCCCGTCCATTATTCCTTTATTCTCATGGTCTATAGATGGTCGTCCATCTCTAACACCGCAATATAGCATTCGTGTGTTGCTACCTAATCTCCTCGCAATTCCCCTACTCCGTATTTAGTGGGAAATTTGATCATCAGGTGGTAGGTTAAAGTTATGGCCTTCCATGAGTTAAAGGTTGGTCGTCCTATGATGGCATTGTAGGCGGAGGAGCAATCAACAACAAGGACATCCCTAGTGATTTGCTAAGGATAATCCCCAATTGTTACAGGCAATGTGACCGCGCCAAGCAGGTATATTTTTGTTCCTCCAAACCTAACGAGTAGAGCATTGGTTGGAACTAGATGTTCTTTGTCGATCTGCATCTATTGGAACGCCGTGTAGTAGAGAATTTCTGCGGAACTTTCGTTGTCAACCAAGACCCGTATGTGTTATAGTCTCCTACTCAGATGCTAATGACAAATGCGTCGTCACGTAGGTGGTGAAGACATCGAGCATTTTCTTTCGAGAAACTAGTAATGAGGTTATCAACCCGTGGCATCTTCGAGACGATGCCTATTAGATGAACGTTCTGAACCATTCTGAGGTAAGTCTTTCGAGCCTTTTTGGACGAGCCGGTGGTTGCTGTGCCTCCCACAATCATCCTTATGTCTCCTACGGGTGGTTTGGGACGCTCGTAGTCCCGTTGGGGGTCTTGTTCTTGAGGAGGTGGATTTGTTCTCTCCCTGCTAATGAACTTCTATAATTTCCCTTGCCTGATAAGGGCTTCAATTTACTGTTTTAAGTTGTAGCAATCGACCGTGTCATGACTATGATCACGGTGGAAACGGTTGTATTTGTTTCTAGATCGTTTGTTGGGATCTCCCTTCAGCTTTCTAGGGAAGGTTAAGACTCCTTCATCCTTGATTTGCATTAGGATTTGGTTGATTGGGGTGGCCAGTAGAGTGAAGCTCATGAACCTCCCCACAGTGGGCTTAGAGCACCTGTCATCCCTCCATTCTTCAGTTCTTGCCATCTTCCGCCCTCCATCCTATTGCATATCTTCCTGTCTCTCTCTTTTCTTAGGCTTTTCCTCACCAACCAGCAGTGCATCTTCGGCATTCATGTACTTTGTGGCCCTATAAAGTACATTCAACATGGTTTTCAGGTCATTCTTGTATAAGAAAATAGAAACTTACCCTTCTGCAACCCGTTTGTGAAGGCTGCTACAAGTATTTTGTCGTCAGCTTCATCGATCAAGAGCGCTTCCTTATTAAAGCGAGCTATGTAAAATCTCAGCGTCTCGTCCTCTTGTTTCCTGATACTCATCAAACATACAGTAGACTTCTTATACCTATACCCCCGAATAAAGTGTGAGATGAACTGGGCGCTTAGCTCCTTAAAAGTACTGATGGAGTTAGGCGTAAGCCAACTGAACCAAATTCTCGCGAGACCCTTCAACGTTGTAGGGAAAGCCCTACACATGGTTTCATTTGCTACTCCTTGAAAGTGCATCAATGTCTTGAAAGTCTCTAAGTGATCAAGAAGGTCCTTAGCTCCATCGTAGCTTTCTATCTGCGGCATGTAAAACTTCTGCGGTAAGGGGAAGGAGTTGACAAATGTGGTGAAAGGCGAATCGGTTTGATGGACCAGATCATCAAGGTCGCTAGACAGCCGTCCTTTAAGGGTGTTCATCGTAAGGTCCATCCGTTCCTTCATCCTCTACATCTTCGTAACAATGTGGGATGGAGCATCAGTGACGGTTGGATGGCTCATGTCTTGTCGCTCTGGTCTACTTAGGGCGTTACTACCTTCCGACCCTTCTCGGTCTCTTCACTCAACACTGGTACCTTCTTTGTCCTCCTCCTAAGTGTCGTGCCCCGCATTCTTTTGGCACAGCTGCTCTTCTAGATCATTGTTTTGCTTAGTAAGGCATTCCATGACTACAGTGAGAGTCTCCACCTATCTCTCGAGTGCAGTTGGGTGTGGTTCATCTCCCTGAATATTGTTGGTGGTCGCCATCGAGCGAGTAAGTACCATGCAACTCTTTATCCGAGAAGCAATAGTATGGCTTACAATTCACAAAGAGTTCTCACAAATGGCGCCAACTGATGATGCAGAAAAATCAACACTAAGCCACACGGTCCTCACATGCTTAAAAAGACACCTGCACAGTGCAAAAAAGAGAAGACCTCATAAAGAGCACCGGTGTGGTGCCGGCCAAATACCCTCTGAATGTTAAGTTAGAACATTTCACAACTCTAGAGTGTCAGAGCTGGGGTGAATTATGCATACCTTGGTTTGTGAGGGTATTGGGGCTTTTATAGTAGTAGAGAGTTGACATCTCTTCCTTAGGTTAGAAGTATTTTCCTTATAAGAATTCTTATAAGCGTATATTGTGGAATCCTTTCCTTGTATGAGACTAACAGTAAGTATGGGGTACAAGCCATTTTCTTATATACACATGTGTGGTGGCCAAGTCAAGAATATGTCTGAACCATCAGCTTTAGTAACGTCAGCTTTCCACTGCTACAAGTGCACTTTGTCTCGTTATAGGTGGACCTCCATAACAAGTTTTAAGTTTGGCTTGAAAGATTTGTTGCACTCTTTTAAAAGGTTTTTTGGGCCTCTTGTTCTTTTTTCTTTTAAAAATCTAGGTTTGGGCCAATGAATGAAAAAAAAAAAAAAAAAAAAAAAAAAAAAAAAAAAAAAAAAAAAAAAAACAACAACAACAACAACAACAACGAGGAGGAAGCAATGGGCAAATCAATAAGAAACTTTTCTTTCGTAATCAACTTCTCTATTTTCTTTCACAAGTCTTCCCAATTACAAATCAATAAGAAACTATACTTTTTTCTTCTTAACCTTTCGTACAAAATCATGCCTCGTCTTACTAAGAGTCTTGTAATTCAACTATCACCTCCTACTATTTCTAACGAAAATGTCTAGAATTCAAATTTACCAATCCTCAATTATTGAATTCTCAAAAAAAAAAAAAAAAAAATCTTCATCTTCTTCACAAAGCCAACCCATTAGTTGCATGGGTCCCATAAAGCATAAAATCAAGAAATATGTTATTCTTCCAATTATAGATGAGCAAGGGTTGCTCCAACACCCTCAATATCACAAGTCTTGCTTCTGAAGTGCAAATATGGACATCGTGTAAACTGTGGACACCTGAAGTGCAAATATGGACATCGTGTGAAACATTGTACATTTCAAAATGTGACATACAATAATTAGCCGGATATGAAGGCACATTTAGTTTTATTCTCTTGAAACAATTTAGAACAAAGTTTGATTACAAAATTGTTTGTAACTTTCCCAGAGCTTCTAAGCCATTGACAAGTATGTCTTCCTCTTTTTTTCTTTTTCTTTTTTCCCTATTTTTGAGTGCCAAGCATGTCTCACTCACACACACACACACACAAAACCAAAATTGAGAGAAAATTAGATTAAGTCTGTGCTTCGCTCGACGTAAAATATTTTCCGAGTGCAAAATATTTTCATGTGTTTGGTTTTGTTCTTGAAAATGCTCTAGAAAACATATTTTCTACTAGTTTCTCACATTTTCCCAACTTCCAAACAAATATTATGATAGAAAATTCTAATATATAAATCCAAAGAAACAAAAAACAAAACAATATAATCAATCTTCCTCAAACCAAACACTGGAGAGAGAGAGAGTAAGAGAGAGGCAAGATCTCGTTGGTTTGATCTACAGGTAACGACGACGAGCTTCAGGCGACAGCGACGAGATCAATGGTTCGATTTAGAGGCAGCAGCAGTAAGATCTTGTTGGAGGGTAAAAACGATGATTGTCATTAGTGGTCCGACCAAATTACATTAGCTACTTATATAATATAATTTTTTTAATTAAGGCTTTAAGAGAAATAATTACTGCAAATTTTTGTCTTAAATTTATTGGAATATTATTTTATACTTCTCAAATACTTATTGTGGGGGAAGAGCCCAGAGCTACTTAATGGGCTAGGAACCCACTGATTAAGGGCCATGGGGTTTCCGAGAATTAATAGATGGTTGGGGCGGCCCACCTAAAGCAAGAAGCCCTTAAGCAGAAGGGGAGTGTCGTCCGAGGAGGCCACCATTTGTCCGAGGATGCCTTCCTCCTCGGCTATGATGAGCTTTGATCAAACGAATGTGTGAAAAGTCCGACTAACCTCCCCAACGATCCCAACGGTGATGATGGACTCTGGGTGAATCCAAAAATGATCAGAACCAGAAAATATCTGAAGGAAAGGCTGGTACCACCGCATTTAATACGCTGCAACAGCTTTTCTGGCCGCATTTATGTGGAGAAGACCCCTGAACAGTGCGACCTCAGCTACCGCCACTCACAAAGAATTAAAGTAGACACACGACATGACATGCACTCGAGTGGACGCGTGGATGAAGAATAAGTGGACGATGGAGATTATAGGAGGGGATGCTATATAAAGAAGAAGGGTGCCCTGATAGGAGGGGAGGGAAAAAAGAAAGCTTTACGGTAGCTCTGAACATTGTAATCGTTGTTTATTCAATAAAACACCTCTTCGGACATTCATGGAGTTACCCGATCTTTAGTTCACGTTATCATTGTTGCACGTGGTCCAGTTGACTGTTCTGTGCTTCATAACCAGCCCAGCTCTTTCGCCCACTCTCTACAAATTCATTGTTCTGGGTTCGTTGGGCCCGCGACCCATATCCTTTGGGCTTAGGCTACAAAAATCGACCCTACAATTGGTGCCGTCTGTGGGGAGAGCTTGTGCAGGGGTGGAGGCAACAGTAGGCGATGGCTGAACATGGTGAATAAGAAGCGGAGTCTAGGGCGCCTCAGCAGGAGGACCCTTTCCTTAACCTAGAGCGGAGGCAGGACCGCGAGGGTAGCATGCACACCGTACCCCTTGGTCAGAGCCAGTCGCATGGCGAAAGCCACATGTCCTATGCAGAGAAGAACCGAGATTTGCAGCGGGAGGTTGAAAAACTAAAAAGGGAATTACGCTATGCAAAAAAGAAAACGGGCTCCCTCGTATTCTGATGAGGACCCTGATGACGAGCCGGACGTCACTTATCAACCCAAATCCAGGACACCGGCCAGCGAGACCTATACCTATGAACAGGAATCTCCTCACAAGGGGCAACGCGGAAGTCCATCATGCGAAGACGTCGGAAGCGACGCCATGAGCAAGGCTCTAAACCAGATTTCCAGGTCACGCTTCACGTGCAGGATCGAAGGGGCTAAACTCCCTAGGCGCTTTAACCAACCAGCGTTCACCATCTACAATGGCAAAACAGACCCCGTGGAACATGTGAGTCATTTTAACTAGAGGATGGCTGTCTACTCCAGAGACGAAGCGCTGATGTGCAAGGTTTTCCCCTCCAGCCTTGGGCCAGTTGTCATGAGGTGGTTCGATGGGCTGAGCCCAAATTCCATTAGCTCATTCAAAGAGCTCACCCAAGCATTTGGTTCATGATTTGTTACATGCCGAAGAGTGGCTCGACCTCTATCCTCTCTGCTGTCCTTAACCATGAAGGAAGGAGAATCTCTGAAGGTGTACTCGGATAGATATTGGGAAATGTTTAACGACATGGAGGGAAATTTTGACGCGATGGCCTTGGAAACGTTTAAACTCGGCCTCCCTACCGACCACGGTTTAAGAACATCCCTGTCTGGTAAGCCCGTTACTAGCATTCGCCAGCTGATAGACCGCATTGAAAAGTATAAAAGAGTCGAAGAGGACCAACAACAAGGGAAAGGCAAGGAGAAGGTTATCCCCCTGGATATGAGGGATTTCAGGTCGGATCGATACACCAGCAGTAAGTCGAGGAGAGACTTTCCTGTGTAGTCAGGAACAGCCAATCCCCAAACCGTTAACACCGTATTCAGAGACCCAGTCCGCCAAGTTTTAGCAAAGGTCAAGAACGAGCCATTTTTCAAGTGGCTGAACAAGATGGCAAGGAATCCTGACAGGCGTAACCGTAATCTCTACTGCCAATACCACCAGGATCACAGGCACATGACTGAGGACTGCAGGGATTTGTGGATTCATCTGGAACAACTAGTCGGCGAGGGGAAATTGCGACATCTCCTGCATCACACCAGCGGCCAAGAAGGTCCGACGATCGCGGACTCCCGAAGGGATGACACTCTGAAACCCTCCCTGGGAACTATCAACGTTATCTTTGCGGCCCCAGGAAGAACAGGATCCTGGCCGTCCAAGGTCCTGTCGGTAGATCGGTTACCTGCGGGGGAATCTGGCCAGGGCCAGAAGAAATGCAAACTTGATGAACAGCTGGTTTTAGGCTTCTCGGACGCCGACAAGGTGGGTACTGTCCAGCCTCATGATGATGTGTTGGTCGTCACCCTCAGAATTGGGGGGTACGACGTGAAACGGGTAATGGTCGACCAAGGAAGCGCCCCGGAGATAATGTACCCTGATCTCTATAGGGGGCTGAACCTCAAACTGAGTGACCTAACACCATATCATTCTTCGCTGATCAGTTTTGAAGGAAGACTTGTTATCCCGAAGGGCCAAATACGACTGCTTGTGCAGACTGGCTCAAAGGTGGTGGGGGTGGATTTCATAGTCGTAGATGTCTTCTCACCCTACACGGCAATTGTAGCCAGACCTTGGCTTCATGCACTGGGGACGGTTTCTTCCACTTTGCATCAAAAAATCAAATATCCTTCTGAAGGCCGAGTTTGCGAAGTCCGGGGGGATCAATCCGTAGCGAGACAATGCTTGGTGGCTGCCATTCAACAAGAGCCCGAGGCTGGGTCATCAACCAGGGATTTATAGCAACCAAAGCACCAATCATCGCCCATTGAAGATCCGATCCATGCCGCAGGGTGCGGAGATTTGACGAAAGTCATCATTGGAGATGATCCCGAGAAATTCTTTCAGCTCGGATCCCAATTGCCGTTGTAGGAAAAAGAGGAGTTAGTGCAACTTCTCAAGTAGAACCTCGACGTATTTGCTTGGGATGCTTATGAAGCCCTAGGGGTGGATCCGGAATTCATATGCCACCATTTGAGAGTAAACCCCATGATCACCCCTAAGAAGCAGCCTCCTCGGCGTCCGTCTAAGGAACACGCTGAGACAGTCAGAGAAGAAGTGACAAAACTCAAACAGGCTGGGGCTATTAAAGAGGTCTTCTACCCGGAGTGTTTGGCGAATACTGTGGTGGTGAAGAAAAAGAGCGGGAAATGGCGAGTATGTGTAGATTTCATCGACTTAAACAAGGCATGCCCTAAAGATCCATTCCCCATGCCTAAAATCGATCGGCTAGTGGACGCCACCATCGGGCACCCCCGAATGAGCTTCTTGGACGCATTCCAAGGCTATCATCAGATACCC
The DNA here is from genome assembly GCF_002906115.3 of Quercus suber. Classification (NCBI taxonomy): domain Eukaryota; kingdom Viridiplantae; phylum Streptophyta; class Magnoliopsida; order Fagales; family Fagaceae; genus Quercus; species Quercus suber. Next base: position 391,613 of record NW_027069960.1, on the reverse strand, counting down.
TTAGCCCTGGAAGACCAGGAAAAGACTGCTTTTGTGACCCCCACGGGTAACTACCACTACAAGGTGATGCCGTTCGGTTTAAAAAATGCGGGGTCTACTTACCAAAGAATGATGACGAGAATGTTTGAACCGCAGTTAGGAAGAAATATCGAGATTTACATAGACGACATGGTGGTAAAGAGCAAAGTGGTGTCCGAGCACGTAAAGGACCTGGAAAGCACCTTCGAAGTTCTCAGGAAGTACAAGCTACGCTTGAACGCTGCCAAGTGCTCGTTTGGCGTGGGATCAGGCAAGTTTCTGGGATATATGGTGACTCACAGGGGAATTGAGGTCAACCCCGACCAGATAAGAGCCATTAATGAGTTACAACCTCCTCGGAACCCTAAGGAGGTCCAGAAGCTGACAGGGATGACGGCAGCCCTAAATCGATTTATCTCTCGATTGGCGGATAGGTGCCGGCCTTTCTTCTCCTTAATTAACGAGTGGAAAGGATTCGAGTGGACAGAGGAGTGTGCTACAGCCTTCCAACAGTTAAAGGACTATCTAGCACGACCACCGATCATGTCCAACCCCGAGCCCGACGAAGTCTTGTTTGCGTATATCGCAGTAGCCACCCATGCTGTAAGCTTGGTCCGGATCCGAGCAGATGGTGGTGTGCAGAAACCCGTTTATTGTGTGAGCAAATCGCTTCATGAAGCCAAGGTCCGTTACTTACCGTTGGAAAAGGCTGTTTTAGCAGTGGTGCACGGCACACGAAAGCTCCCACATTATTTCCAAGCCCATACAGTCATCGTCCTCACCCAGCTTCACTTGAGGGCCATACTCCGAAATGCAGATTACACCGGGAGAATTGCAAAATGGGGGACGATCCTAGGGGTTTTTGACATCAAGTATATGCCACGTACCTCGGTCAAGGGACAGGTGCTTGCTGATTTGGTAGCCGAGCTCACAGAGACGCGACTAGAAGAAGTTAAGCTGACATCGGACATGGATGAAAAATAGGTTGGCATGGTTTCCCGACAAGATCCCTCCCTTTGGGAGGCGTACGTGGATGGTGCTGCAAACCATAGAGGCTCCGAAGTGGGGCTAGTGCTGATATCCCCCGAAGGAATCGTTATTGAAAAAGCATTAAGGCTAGGCTTCCCGGCGACGAATAATGAGGCGGAATACGAAGCCCTGTTGATGGGGATGAGTATGGTCCACAGGATAGGAGGAAAGGTAGTAAAAGTATTCTCGGACTCAAGATTGGTTGTAGGTCAAGTCTAGGGAGAGTTTGAGGCAAAGGACGAAAGAATGCAAGGATACCTAAGCCGAGCTAAGCGCTTGCAGTCAGAGTTCGAATCTTTCAGCCTGCTGCACATTCTTAGGAGTGGCAATTCGCACACCGACTCTTTAGCCACTCTAGCCACCTCTTCGGCACAAGATTTTTCGAGAGTTATCCTCGTTGAGGACATGCATGAGCCTACCAAAACGGGAAAAGGAACGCTCCAAGTACATCATGTTAGGGCTGGACCTAGTTGGATGGACCCGCTGGATAAGTTTCTGAAGGAAGACATCCTGCCCGAAGAGAAGGGAGAAGCCAATAAGATTCGGAGGAAGGCAGCCAGGTTCTGGTTGTCCGAGGATCAGAAGCTATACAAACGCTCCTACTCAGGGCCATACTTGTTGTGCGTACATCCCGAAAGGGCCGAGCTATTATTAGAGGAACTGCATGAAGGAATCTGTGGAAGCCACACTGGAGGAAGATCCTTGGCTCACCGACCAATCACTCAGGGTTATTGGTGGCCGAACATGCGAAAGGAAGCCTTGGATTATGCCAAGAAATGCGACCAGTGTTAGCGGTTTGCTCCATATATACATCAGCCAGAGGGGACTCTTAACCCGCTATCCAGCCCATGACCTTTTACCCAATGGGGCTTGGATATCATGGGACCATTCCCTAAGGCTGCAGGAAACAAGAAATATCTGCTAGTCGGCACCGATTACTTCACCAAATGGGTCGAAGCAGAGCCTCTTGCGAATATCCGAGACGTAGACGTGCAAAAGTTCGTGTGGAAGAATATAGTTACTCGATTCGGAGTCCCATATGCTCTTATCTCGGACAACGGCCTGCAGTTCTATAGTAAAGCATTTAGGAGCTATTGTAGCGAGCTGGGGATCATAAATAGGTAATCCACCCCCGCTTATCCCCAGGGTAATGGCCAGGCAGAAGCTATCAACAAGGTCATTGTGAATGGCTTAAAAAAGAGGTTGGACGACGCGAAGGGTAAATGTGTGGAAGAATTACCACATGTACTTTGGGCTTACAGAACCACTCCACGCAGGTCTACCGGTGAAACCCCCTTCTCAATGACATACGGGGCTGAAGTCGTCATACCTTTGGAAACTGGATTCCCGACACTGAGAACTAGCTCGTTTAGTCCAGCGGGTAACAACGAGTTGCTAGGGAAAAGCTTGGACCTCATTGATGAAAGTAGGGAAAATGCAATGGTCCGATTAGCACATTACCAACAAAAGCTTAGACAGGGCTACGATGCCAACATAAGGCTCAGGCCTCTGGAACCTGGCGATCTCGTACTAAGAAAGGTGGTTGGCACTGCAAAGAATCCAGCGTGGGGAAAGCTAGGTCCTAATTGGGAAGGGCCGTATCGTATTACTTCAGGAGCTGGGATTGGGGCATACTTCCTTGAAGACCTAGATAATCACGTGATACCACGCCCGTGGAATGTAAATAACCTCAAAAGGTATTATTATTAATCAAACTCTTCTTTTAATCAGCATATCGAAGTGTCACAATTCAGTTAAGTGTTTAAACTTAAATCCATTCCTGCCTGTAGTCCTCGGACCAGATGACTTGGGTTAGTTAACACTGTGTTACGATTCATTTAAGTGTTTAAACTTAAATCTATTCATGCCTGTAGTCCTCGGACCAGATGACTTGGGTTAGTTAACACTGTGTTACGATTCATTTAAGTGTTTAAACTTAAATCCATTTATGCCTGTAGTCCTCGGACCAGATGATTTGGGTTAGTTAACACTCTGTCACGATTCATTTAAGTGTTTAAGCTTAAATCCATTCATGCCTGTAGTCCTCGGACCAGATGATTTGGGTTAGTTAACACTCTGTCACGATTCATTTAAGTGTTTAAACTTAAATCCATTCATGCCTGTAGTCCTCGGACCAGATGATTTGGGTTAGTTAAACACTATCACGATTCATTTAAGTGTTTAAACTTAAATCCATTCATGCCTGTAGTCCTCGGATCAGATGATTTGGGTTAGTTAACACTGTCACGATTCATTTAAGTGTTTAAACTTAAATCCATTCATGCCTGTAGTCCTCGGACCAGATGATTTGGATTAGTTAACACTCTGTCACGATTCATTTAAGTGTTTAAACTTAAATCCATTCATGCCTATAGTCCTCAGACCAGATGATTTAGGTTAGTTAACACTCTTACGATTCATTTAAGTGTTTAAACTTAAATCCATTCATGCCTGTAGTCCTCGGACCAGATGATTTGGGTTAGTTAACACTCTTACGATTCATTTAAGTGTTTAAACTTAAATTCATTCATGCCTGTAGTCCTCGGACCAGATGATTTGAGATTAGTTAACACTATGCTACGGTTTCTTTTAAGTGAACGGGAAAGGATCACGATAAAATCAATGCGCAAGACTTCGTAATAACAGGAAGTTATATTACACGCGGCAAAGGAAATAAATGCTAAGGGAAAAACTGCTTCATAAATCTAAAAAGTGTGTTACAACTTCTTGCAAAAAGAAAAACAAGAGGGAAAGGGGGGTCCTACACATCTACTCTTGAAACTGGGGAACCCACGGGGTCTGCAACTTGGCCTATCTGAACGGCCGCTTCCGGGGCATGGTTCTGGGATTCAGCCGGAATCTCCTCTTCGTCCAACCCCTGACCTTTGTCTTTGGCTGGCTCAACTGGCAGAAGAGCCTCTCCTGGCGCATCAGGGGCAGAAGAGGAAGCCCCACTGACTGGACTTGGCTCTGGGGCCTCCAAAAGCTCGGGGGTAGAAGGGGAGTCAGCCTCTGGGAGCGCTCGGATATCCAGATGGTAGTATATGCTCCTAGGTGACCTCAGGGTAGAGTCCGAAGGGACCCCCGCGGCATCCAGTGCCTGAAGCCAAGTTACGTCATAGTAGTCACGAGCAACCGAAGCAAATTGCTCTGTGAGCTCCTTCCCAGTCTCGTCCACTCCTAACTGATATGCCGCTTTTCTCTCGACTTCGACTGACTCCTTGGCCAGTTGAACTGCCTGCTCAGCGGCTTGGGCGGCCTCCCTGGCTTTTTGAAGTTCAGTCCTAAGATCCTCCACTAGCTCCCTTGCTGTCGCCAGGTTGATTTCCGACGCACGCAGCTGCTTGCGCTGCTCTTCGGCCTAGGTCTCGGCGGTTTGGAGGCCGGCCTTGTTGTTGTCCCTCTCACAGGTCACAGTCTTAAGCTGCTCGGACAGGCCAGCATAGTCATCCTTCAGCTGGCCGAGAACCCTCTCAACCTCGGACTGAGACTGGACTGCCACTTGGGCCTCGAGGTGGAACTTTCTGTTCCACTCCTCAGCCATGTAGATTTGCTGGGTAATCTGCACAACGACATGTTCAACTCAAAGTAAGTAAGGGTCAGAGCGAACCAAAAACGAAACTCAAGTTAAGGGGGTAAGTTCATTTACCATGGCCATATCCCTCTTAAGTAACAAGAAGAGCTTCTGCTGATTGAAGCGCCTATAGGACTCCATATCGTGGGGCAGGAGGAGTGGCTGCTGCAGGGCCTCAGCTACATACCCAGCTCTTCCCCCATCATAATTCCTGAGGGAAGTTTCCCAGAGAATGGGGGCACTATCCAGCTCAAGTCTCGGGCACCACGTGCGAAGCCCTCCTCGGCATACATTGGCCCCGGGTACCTCGTCTCGGCTTTCAGTGGAAGCGGCCCTTTTTCCTCGGTCCCTTACCGTCCTCTACTGCTTACTCACCTTTGAAGGCATCCCTACCTCCCTCTCTTCCGGCTCGTGGGGCCTCTTCCTCTGTGGGTCTGGTGTGGGCCTCGAGCTGTGTTTAGGAGCCTTGGGAGGCGCTGGGGGCAGGACCTCTGTCGGACGAGAGGCCCCCGGGCCTTTTTGCTCAGCCTTTCGGCCCCAATTCTTCATCATAAGCTTCAGGTCCACCATCTCCTCGTCCGAAGAGTCGTCGGGGAGTGCAGTTACTAGAAGCGGCTGGACACTGGAATGCCTGTCACCTCCTTCCTCGGCCTCCGAGACCTTTACCGCTTGATTTGCCCCTGAAGCCTCCTCTACAAAGTGGAACTTGTCTATTTGCTCTTCTAACGAGGAGGTGGAGGAACCAACCCTTTCACCCTCAACCTCTGGTCCGAGTTGAGCTTGTTGAGGTGGCTAGACGAGATGGGGTACACCCTCAGGGTTCGGATGTGGTGCTGGTGGAAGGTCGTGTGGAGCCCAAACGCCTCTGAATGAAATGTCGATGCGGTTGAGGCATTCGTCCCCTTGGACTATCGCGTTGCCAACCGGTTTGAGGTCTTTTCGCTTCGCCGTGTACCCTAGGATGAGAGGAGCTAATCGGAGTTGTCCGTCCTCACTCACAAAGATCTCGGACCGCAGCAAATAGTTGAGTGCAGCGAAGTTGGTAAGGCTGAGCCGAGGAGATATGTTTCTTCTATCTGTTACAAGTCGCAACGAAACGTTATTAGAAATTGAAAAGCGGCAATACAGGAAGAGTCAAAAACTGTTAAAAAACGGCGATCCTAAGCCTATGGTTAGTGTGCCTAAGTTTAACGTGTCCCACCTGGCTTCCCTGCTCTGGTCGAACAGTGAGGGCCATCATACCACACGCCCGAGATGATCACGTAGTCGTCTTTCATTCCTTTGTTGGTTTTGGGAAGGCAAGAAATGAGCCTAACAATGTCGGACCGGGACTTCAAATAGTATCCCGCCCCTTGCTGGCTATGGAACTCATACATGTGCACCGCGTCGTGCCAAGTGAGCCCAGTCCTAGGAGGCGGTTGAGATCCTCAATGGCTCCTAAAATCCTAAACATGTTAGGTGCACACTGCCAAGGGGTGATTCTATGGTTTATCAGATAATTAGTGGTGATAGGGCCCATGGGAATCGTCATCCCTCCTTCAATGAATGCGATGAGAGGGATCACAACCTCCCCCGTTTCCCGATCGGTTAGTATTTTCTCTGGAGGGCAGTATTTCACACCCACGTTAGGGGGTATGCGGTACGTGGCCCTAAACTTCTCCAACTGGGCGGGGCTGTCTACCAAATACTCTAGTTTACCCATCGCTCAAACTGAAAAATGGACGGCCGAAGAGAAAGCCGAAGGATTGAGATTGCGAAAACTTACAGGAACTAGGCTAGGGATTGACCCCCGAGCTCGCGGAAGGATTCCTGAGGATTCTGAGAAGAGGCAAGATCAGCGGTTGGAAGGGCTTTGAGCGTTTGTGTGCTTCTGGGCTGGTCTGAAAGTTGCAAAGTGAGAAGAAATGTCCACAGCCGAGACTTTATACAGGGTCAAGCGGAAAAGCAAAAGTTATTTCTCCCAAATCTCAATGAAAAACCCCATCCATTGGATCAATAGCCTACCGTTGGATGCAATGGACAGGGCACCCCCTGGCGCACTTAATGCAACGCTTCGGGAATCAGGAAAACAACGGCATTTATGGTGGAACGCGCGCACCTATGCCTACACGCGTGCCAGACTGAACTTTTGTCCATTTCCAAGTTTTTATCTCGTAACAAATCAAAATCCCATTTTTTCCATTCGGATGCGAGGGAAAAATTAAGATTTTGAGGGGCTATTGTGGGGGGAAGAGCCCAGAGCTACTTAATGGGTCAGGAACCCACTGATTAAGGGCCATGGGGTTTCCGAGAATTAATAGATGATTGGGGCGGCCCACCTAAAGCAAGAAGCCCTTAAGCAGAAGGGGAGTGTCATCTGAGGAGGCCACCATTTGTCCAAGGATGCCTTCCTCCTCGGCTATGATGAGCTTTGATCAAACGAATGTGTGAAAAGTCCGACTAACCTCCCCAACGATCCCAACGGTGATGATGGACTCTGGGTGAATCCGAAAATGATCAGAACCAGAAAATATCTGAAGGAAAGGCTGGTACCACCGCATTTAATACGCTGCAACAGCTTTTTTGGCCGCATTTATGTGGAGAAGACCCCTGAACAGTGCGACCTCAGCTACCGCCACTCACAAAGAATTAAAGTAGACACACGACATGACATGCACTCGAGTGGACGCGTGGATGAAGAACAAGTGGACGATGGAGATTATAGGAGGGGATGCTATATAAAGAAGAAGGGTGCCCTTATAGGAGGGGAGGGAAAAAAGAAAGGTTTACGGTAGCTCTGAACATTGTAATCATTGTTTATTCAATAAAACACCTCTTCGGACATTCATGGAGTTACCCGATCTTTAGTTCACGTTATCATTGTTGCACGTGGTCCAGTTGACTGTTCTGTGCTTCATAACCAGCCCAGCTCTTTCGCCCACTCTCTACAAATTCATTGTTCTGGGTTCGTTGGGCCCGCGACCCATATCCTTTGGGCTTAGGCTACAAAAATCGACCCTACACTTATTATTTTCATTTGTAGATATATGTTTGAAGACTCTTATATAAATTATATTATACTTTTTTATTTTTGTTAGTTATTTTCTTTATAAGTGAAGAAGAAGTGTAAGAAATTTATATATGTTAGGTTGAAAATACATGTATTTAAAAGTTAAAACTAAATAAATAATTAAATCTATAAATTAATTGTTATAAACAATTTCATGCATTGCACAGAATTACAACCTAGTTTAAAATTTATACTTATTAACCATTGATGATATAACAACAGCACGCAGCATGAGATATGCAATTGAATGCGTGGTAAGTACCATTCTCTTAGAAAGGGGTGGCATGGAATCCATCTAGACTCTTGCCCCATTTAAAGAAAATTAATCCCTTCATAACATTATATATATATATATATATATGTGTGTGTGTGTGTGTGTGTGCGCGCGCGCGCGCGCACGTATGGATAAGTTATGTTCAAATTACACCAATTAGTAACTTATAAGTTATTGGCTAGTGAAACATGTCTTATTGAATTCATATTTTGAAAATCTCACCATTGGATTACATGCTTTATATGTTTTTAACATGCATGTCAATCAGATATTATTTACCCTTTGATCCATAAACTCATCTTTTATGTATTATTTTAAACCACAAAAACATAAATTTAAACAATTGATTAATAACATAGCTATTACTCTTTGATTACCTTACAATTTTGCAAGTAAACTTTAAGATCCAGGTTGTGTTCAAGTCTTCAAGACCAAGGACAGAGCCAAAACTTGGAATTAAGAGGGGTGGCTTTGCTACTGACTGCATACTACAATTCTGGCCTCTGAATTTGCTGTTTAGCTGTGAGGTTTTTTTTTTTTTTAGAGTCTTTGATGTGTACTATTGGGTAAAGACAAAATTAGTTGGTTTAAAATTTTTTTTAAGGGCTGAGATGTTTGTTTTGAGTAAATTGGTTGATTGGGCTTAATTTTAATTTTAATTTTTAATTTTTGCAATTGGTAATTTTTATTGCTAGGCCAATTTTCTAGGCTTGTATATTTTGTTTTAGATTTTATATCTATAAATAAATTTTGTCTTTAAAATGATGAAAATACAAGAGTTACAAATGTTTTTATAAGGGGTAGTCATAAATGCAAACCAATAAAATTTTGCTACCTCAACGGTTTATAAAAATATTGTAGGAAAGTTTGTTACTATTGCATTGATCTCAAAAGAAATAATGATTTGTTAAGGAGGGAGGGGAGGAAGTGTAATTTTATAGAACAAAATTACTAAAATTAATACCTACATATATACTAATAATTAAAAGAAAAATTCCGAAGGCCATTGCCCCCCATGGTCCAAGAGTAGCTCCGTCACTGTTCAAGACGCTTTTTAGTCGTCATGAAAGCTACAATGGGCAGTTTTTAGTCATTGCGTACTACGTAAGAGAGCATGCACGATGTCAAAATTTTAGTTTTAAATTAGGCTTAGTCATCAAAGTAAATACAACAAATCCAATGTGCAATTACATGGTGATGCTATAACACTTTCGATCATGTCTCAAATATTCAATAAGAGGTGATGCCATGGCGTTGCAAATTTCTTCTCTCTCTCTCTCTCTCTCTCTTCAAATATATTACAAAAGCAAACAGTATCAGTGACTCTTATACACTTTTTTTTTTAGAAGGAAGAAGTTAAACTTTATTAAGAAAACCCAGCAATATTAGCTAGGACAAGAGAAACAAAGGGCGGTGGAACAATCTCCATCTACACCGAAAAATCAAAAATACAAATCGAATGTCTTTCTAAATTATGTGCTACCTTATTACCCTCTCTCTTTACATGTGAGTAAAGTAATTGATTAAACAAACTAGCATTGAATCTGATGTCTTCCATTAATAAACCATCTGAAGACAGGTAGAGGTTGTTGTTTCTCAAAGCATTTGCCAACAACTAAGAGTTAGTTTCCAGAATTGCTTGACCAGAACCCAGCTCGGATGCGAACTTAAGTGCTGTTGAGGCTACCAATGCTTCAATCTCCATTGGCATGTATAGCTCTGGCAAAAGTTTGGACATTGAAGCCATGACTAAGCCATTGTTGTCTCGGATCACTATGCCAATAACTGATTTTTTCTGCTCCTTGAAAGTTGCTGCATCACAGTTTATCTTCACCACTCCTTGAGTTGGAGGATGCCACCTAGCTCGAGTTGAAGTGAGATCAGGCCAAGGAATGGACGGCACAAATTGAGTCAGTGCTAACTCAATCACGCACTCCTTTGCTGATGATCAATCTGACGAACACTTAAGTTAGGTATGCTCAAACGCACTTGATTCCTTTGAGTCTAGATTAGCTACACCAAAGTTGAGAACAGCTCCCAATTTATGGTCAGTTGTAATGAGCCATGAGAGTAGCTCCTTAAAATCCATAAAGGCGTTTCTTCTTCGGCTTTGTCCAAGTGTTTCATCTTCCCAAACCACATCCAACTCACTGCAAGTCCAAAGAGCATGGAGAGCTGATTCAGGTACCTATTTGCAACGATCACATGTCGGGCTTTCGATGATAGTTCGCTGCACCAAATTATCTTTTATTGGCAACAAGTTACGGCATGCCCTTCACACCAAATTCTTGATTTTATTCGGTACTTGAAGAAAAAAATTGTCTGCCACAATTCCTTATCATGTGCCCTCTGTTCTTCATCAATCTCGGTTTTTTCTTCGGATTTAAAAAATCTGTACCCAGACTTGTGTAGATTCCATTACTTGTGAAAGGCCAAAATAAAGTATCCTCTACCTCACATCTAGAGAGTGGTATTGATTTGATCAAGTCCGCTTCCTCCGGGTGAACATTCCATCTATCAAGCCGTAGTCCCACTGCCTTGTGTCTTCCTTGATCAATATCTCAAATTTTGTACCAGCCAATGTTTCCACCGTGGGTGATAAAACTTGTGGCATGTTTTTCCTTGGCAGCCAGTGGTCTTGCCATATACTCACTACCTTCCCATTCCCAATCCTCCATCTACAACCCCTAAGTAATACATCCCTTCCATGCAATATTCTATTCCAAGCATGAAAGCCACCGCTTGAGTGTTTAGCCTCCATAAAAGTGCAATTTGGAAAGAAGCACGCCTTAAAAACTTTGTGCAATAATGAGTCCAGGTGTTTCAAGAGTCACCATGCTTGTTTAGCCAACAAGGACTCATTAAACATAGCTATGTCTATAGACCCCATGCCTCCCTCCAATTTTGGTTTTGTTAGTTACTCCCACTTCAACCAATGGATCTTCCTTTTTTCTCCTCTTTGGCCCTACAAAATTTCTTGATCATGGTTTCAATTTCATGGCAAAGACCCAAACGTATTTTAAAGCATCCCATAGCATAAGTTGGGATGGCTTGTATTACCGCTTTAATGAGCACCTCAAGACCGGCTTGAGACAAGAGTTTCCCTTCCCACCCTTGTAATTTTCTCCACACCTTTTCTTTGATAAAATTGAAGCCTTCTTTCTTTCTTCTACCCACTAATGATGGCAGTCCAAGGTATTGCTCAAAATGCACAATTTCTTATAAATCCAAGGCGGCCATGATTTCTTGCTTGGTTGCTTCTACGATAGATTTACTAAAGAAAATGGTTGTTTTGTTTTTGTTCACCTTTTGGCCGGACTCCCCTTCATATTTCTCAAGGATATCAATGATCTTCCTGCATTCATCACTAGTTGCCCTACAAAAGATGAGGCTATCATCTACAAACAATAAATGGGTTAGTACTGGGCCTCTCCAGCAAAGAGGGAAACCCTTGATTTCTCCCATATTTGCTGCATGTTAGATGAGGCCATGAAGGCCTTTTGTGCGTAGAAGGAAAAGGAATGGTTATAGTGGGTCACCTTGGTGGATACCTCTAGTGGGTTGGATAAATCCTTGAGGTTCGCCATTGACCAAAATGGAATAAGAGATTGTTTTTACACATACCATGATCAATCTAATCCACCTCTCATTAAATCCCATTTTTCTCATAACATTTTCTAGGTACACCAATTCCACCCAGTCATATGCCTTACTCATATCAAGTTTAATAGCCATGTACCCTGTTTTTCCTGCACTCATGTTTTTCATGCTATGTAAAGATTCAAATGCCATAAGAATATTATCAGAAATCAACCTATTCTTGGCAAAAGCAAATTGGTGTTTAGTGACGATGGTGGGTAAAATATGTTTAAGCCTATTTGCTAGAACATTAGAGAAAATTTTGCAAAGGACATTGCACAAACTAATGGGACAATATTGAGTGACAAATTCAGGGTTTTATTTATTTATCTTAGGGATAAGTGTAATGAAGGTGTGATTTATTGGGTGAGAGATTGTACTTGACTTGAGCCAAGATAGGACTGAATTTGTTGCATCATTGTCAACCACTCCCCAAAAGTGTTGATAAAATAATGGTGCCATGCCATTGGGTCCTAGGGCTTTAAGGGGGCCATTTGCTTGAGATCTTCCTTAACTTCATCTTCTCTAAAGGGTGCAATTAGGGCTGCCCCTTGTTCCGAACATGTTCCGAGGCTGCCCATTAGGAACATGTTCCGAGGCTACCCCTTGTGAATTCGGCTTTGAAGAGGTGAAAAGATCCTAATAGTACTTGATCAAAAGGTCTGCAATCTCAATCAGATCCACTCTTCAATTATTTGATTCGTCCATGATCCCACGAATTAAATTTTTCCTGAATCTTTAAGTGGCTTGACAGTGAAAAAATCTTGTATTTTTATCTCCAATCCCTAGCCATAGTGTGCGTGATCTTTGGCTCCACATGCGTGCTTCCCTATCTAAGAGAATGTTTATTTCTTCTTTAAGTGCCCTAGCCCGTGTGTTCTGCCTAATTTCTTGTGCTTCTTTTTTAGCTTGTATCAAAAGCTCCTTCTTCTTTGACAACTCTTTCCTCACATTGCCAAATTTGTTGTGATTCCACCATGCAAGATCTCAACCACACTTTTCAACCCTTTTCATGATGTCACTACCACTGAACCCTTGTTGATAGGAGGACCACGAAGTCTCCACCACTTCACCACATCACACATCTGGTAACCACATCTCTTCGAATTTGAATAATTTATTTCGTGATGGAATCTCCAAACCTAACAAATTAATGTATAGAGGCATATGGTCTGATGAAGTACAATGGAGGTGATGCACAATTGTACTTGGGAACTAAATAAACCGATTTGCATTGACCACACCTCGATCAAGTCTCTCCCAAATATATCTATATATATTTAAAAGCTGAAGCGTAGCATTTATTGTTGCTACACTCCAGTTAAGCCACATCAGCTTCCACATCATTATCTTTTCTATTTTCAATTTTCCTATAATTTTTTTTTAATATTTGCACTTTCTCAAACCTTTCTCCCTCCCTTACCTTTTCATCTCCCCACAATCCTCTACCTTAATATCACTCTTCGTCTTTCCTTTTTATTCTCACTTTCTTTCTATAAATTTGTTATTTTCTCTTCCATTCTATACAAATTTTTCCCTCACAAAAAATAGTTATCTCTCTCTCTCTCTCTCTCTCTCTCTCTCTCTCTCTCTCTCTCTCAATTTTTTGGAAGATTTTTTATTTTTGGTAGATTTTTTAGTTTTGGTAATTTCTAAGCCTTTGTGATTATTTAGAGTAATTTATGGTCCAATTTACAAATGGTTTGATAGTTTATGCATGATACAAGCTTAAAATGATAATTTCTATCTTTTTTGTTCGTTGCAACATGTGTCTTCAATGCAAAACTAATGAGTATTAAAATTTCAGGTTCACGGGGGCTCAAGCGATATTGGTATATTTGTAAGATAGCTAAATATTATGGAGCAATAGTGTTTGTTACTATAGGTCCAGTATCACTTTTCATCTAATGCATAAGTTTGATTTCCAAGTTTTCATATATTTTTAGATTGTGATTGGCATGGAGTGAGGAAAAAATATATATTTGCAAGGATCTTGGGCATACGTGTGCATCAATTTCAAGACGGAGGACTTCATTGAATGGGTGAAGGAAGAAACAGGTAGAAAAGGTACTTTCTTAATATTAAAACCACAATTTTCCTCAATTTTTATAGAGATTGATGTTTTTCATTATTCTTTTTGCATTGATTATTAGGTGATAAAAAAAATAACAACTAACTAAATGCTCAATGGTAAGAGTTGATGTTATTCTGGATCATATTGGAGCATCTTCTTAAAGCAAAACTTGAGAGCTTAAATTCTAATGGGTGGCTTTTTATTATTGGAACTATGGGTGGCTCTGTTACAGAGGTCGATCTCCATGATCTGCTTTCGAGGCACCTTATAGTACAACATATTGATAGGCCAAGAATGTATTAACCCTATGTAATGAATTTTCCAATTAATTAGTCAAGTTAATTAATTAATTCAATTAGCGTGCAATAAGCATGGTAGCACAAACAAATCACCAATTAAGTTAAAATGTAGCAAAAAATAAATTGACATGGCTATTTGTGTACAAATGGGGAAAACCTATATGACAAAAAACCCACCGGATGATTTTACGATCACTACTCTCGATAATTCACTATTATCACAACAAGTAGTTATAAGTAAAGGAATCCTAGTACTTATACCAACCTACAGTCGAACCCTTACTCCAATACCCAATTGGACTTGTTTTATAGTGACAATCTCTCTTTTCAATACACAACTCCCAGTATGTGACTAACCACTTCGATGCGTGGATCCCAGTACGCAACTTACTCACCAACCTAGGAAGAATGTTGGCTACAAAGTTCTTCAGCTCATCACATGATGAAGATCATGAAGCTCCTTGGTTACAAAACCCTACAATGTACAAACACAACAACTTCTTGAATAGAAAGATGAAGTAGGGCATATGTCGCCAGTTCCCAATATGCTTGTGAAATTTTTTTGCATTAAGGTGCATTAGCTATGACGGCCCTTAAAACAATCCTTCTATATGTTTAGGGTTATAAGAAAAGAAAGCCCAAACATCTATTCACAGATTGGAGTGAAATTAGATCTGAAAACTAATTTTCATAAATCTTAACAGATACCCTATCTATCAAGTAGCTATCAAGCATTGGGCTTAAACAACCTTTTAAACCTCAATAGATACTAGTTGTCGAGCTTTAAAATCTAGCCCTTTTTCATTTGATTCTTGGACAGACTTGCATGACTTTAACACTTGAACTTGAAACCATGTTCTTTGAATCATTAAACACATCCTAGATCTACCCAATTACAAGTAAAGTGTGTTTTATCAAAGGATTAGCCAATTCTATATTGACATATGTTCCTAACATGATTCACATATGTCCTAACATATATGACATTTGATATCAGGTCTTAGTACCATAGCTTAAGAGTTGGATGAATTTGTTATCTCTCATTCTTTTCTGTTTGAAGTTATATAATATGTACGACTGTTGAATCTTTCAACCATTTCAGATGTCATGTTTTACTTTCCAAACATCAATATATTTTTGTCATGATCACTACACCATGATCATGACAGAAATGTATTGATATTTGGAAAGTAAAACATGACATCTGAAATGTAGCTCTTTGTGTTGGAATGCATGATTTGTGTAAACCAAATTGTATAATATAGATACAAGGTAAACTTACTGACCAACAATGTTGCAATAAATTTTTTGAAGGATGCACCGTCACTAGAACGTGAATGTTGTTAGGTACTGGTGATGCAAAAAATCAACAATTGAGCTCCTTGTCATAGCGGATGGACGATGCTATAAATGGGGTTGTCTCTGTAGATGGTAAACCTGCAAAATGAACTGGAAGGAAGAGTAACACGTCGATGTGGCATCAACCAAACCTCCTTCGATGCTTAAGTTAGTAAGGGAGAAAGATTCTTGAGAGAAAAAGAGTGGAGAGTGATTTTGTAGAGTATTTTTATGTGTACCTTTAACTTTTGTGTACCTTCTCTTTTATAGTTGTGTGCCTCATTAATGGGCAATGATATGCTGCATTTATGCTCAACGGCTAGTGCGTTATGAAATCTTTGTATGAAGTTCACAGCTCATTCTATGACCGTTGCTCCATCTGTTACATTTGGTCATTAACAAGTGTAATAAATGTGCAACGAATTCTCTGGGTTAATGACATTCTCCATTTAATGACTACCATAAATTTCTGACTCATCAACTGCCCACTTATTCAAATTGTCATCTGTTAGATGAGATAAGAAAAAATTCGTTTGACGCTTCGTATTCCATGTACGAAGCATTTATGACGATTTAATGGTTGAGCAGTTGAATGCCACGTGTATGACCAAGATGCATTCATCGTGCAGACATATCTCAATTTTTCCACACGTGTTTTAGCCATTTTTTTTGCATTTTTCCCTCTTGTTTCCTTTCTTCTTATTTTTTCCTTATTTAGTTTATGTTCTAGGGTTCGTGTCTCCTCCAAGCCTCCTTTCACTGTCCTGCGTTTCCTGGTAAGTTCTTCGTGCTCCTTTTCCTTTTTTGGATCTTCCGTGGTAGATTATTCTGATATTAAGGTAGATTGTCCTTTGGTAGCTTTCTTTTTTGCTCATTTAGGTTGCTTACTCGAGTCTGTAGAGGGGAGTGTCTCGAGAGGATTAGTTTCTTCATAGGGGAGGCTGTCCATACATTTTTGTCCTTTCTTCATTATTCCCTCTAGTTTCCCATTTTGCTAAGGTAGCTAGGTTGTTAAAGATGTCTGAGGTAAGGTCTAGTGATTTGGAGACGGGGTTATCTTTGTCTGATGATCGCATGATCTCGAAGGCTACTTCTATTTCCACCCCCAATAAAGCTTGGAATATCCCATGTTCCCTTACGAGAAGGGATGAGCAACAAATTAGGTATAGGTTTCAGTTCCTTGATTCAGTGAAAATTAGGATCCTGAGTGACAAAGAAAGGGCTTGTCACTCGCACACTGACTAGGTTTGTTTTTACGAGGCCAACTTTACCAATGGCCTTTGTTTTCCTATTCATCCCTTTGTTATGGAACTTTTTTCTTACTTGCATCTTGCTCTAGCACAGTTAGTGCCTAAATCCTAGATCATTGTCTCTTCCATGGTAGTTTGGATGTCCATCAATGATGGTGACGTCATTAAGAGGGACAAATTCCTCCATTTTTATCGTTTGAGGAAATCGAAAGACCCCGGCTATTATGAGTTTAAGCCATGGGATAGGGCTTCTCGGTTAATCCTCGATTGCCCATTGTCTATTCAAAATTGGAAGCCAAATTTCTTTTTTTCCTCTGGAAGTGGTTGGGAGTTCGTCCCTAGTGAGGACCTCGATGAAGCCCCAAGATTTTTCATAGTTGGGGAGTTCTCGTGTTTATTGAGTCTTTCATGTCTTTCAGTTCTTTTTCCCTTCCTTTATGAGTGACGATGATAGATGACTTACTAGTGTTTTTGTTTGCAGCTTCCCAGCATTCTCAGCTGAAGAAAAGGTATCAACATTGAGCTAAAAAAGTGAAGGAGTACTTGGAGTTCGTTAAAGACTTTAACGAGTTCATTTCTCCTCAATCTCTATTTCTTCACTTTTTGGGCCTTGAACCGTCTACTAATGTTTGGAAGAATTTGGAAGTTGTAAAGAAGAGTAAGTGCTTCTTTCTTTTTGTCTTCTTCTTTCTTCTCTCTCTCTCTCTCTATATATATATATATGTGTGTGTGTGTGTGTGTGTGTGTATCCTTTCAGGAATGATGACTAGGTTTAGTAAGTAGAAACTAGCTAAGGCCCAAGAGAAGAAAGCCAAGGGTGGCACCATCAGTGGTCTCTTGTCAAAGAAAAAGACAGGTGACACCTCTAAGAAAGATCCTGTGACGATACCTCCTCCTACCCACTTGCCTGCCAAGCGCCCTGCTTCTCCCCCCTCATCATTGGGGGTGATTGCCTCAAGTGGGTAGGAGGTTAGGAAGAAGAAGAAGGCCGGTGGTAAGTCCTTTTTTCCCACCTTTTGGGATGATGCTGACGTGATAGCTTTGAAAGCTCATGAGGCATTTTCTATAGATGACCTAAGCCCTTTGATGGCGAATTAGTCTAGTGAGGTGATGTCGTCCCATATTTAGAAGCTTGCGCAGGTAAGTGTTGTAGGCTATTTTTTACTTCTTCTTTCCCTTTACTTTACTTCTGCTACGAATTATTTTTGTAGGCTTTAAGGGAGTCTCTATTCATCTCGAGAAGGCTCTTGGAATTAGAAAAGAAGGTGGCAATGTTTAAGCCTTTGGTCAAGTCTTTATCCGCTAAGAACAAGATGCTTGAGAACAAGGTTGCTATTCTCACTGCCGAAGCTGAAAATGACAAGGAGCATGTGGCAACCTTGGAGAAAAGTCTACAGGTGGAGAAAGACTTGATAGGCCAAAAATGTATTGACCCCTTATGATTAAATCAATTGATTAATTAGCCAAGTTATTAATTAATCAAATTAACATGCAAACGCATGGTAGCACAAACAAATCACCAATAAACTAATTATGCAATGGAAAATATATTAAACTGTGATTTGTTTACGAATGGGGAAAACCTAAAGGCAAAAACCCAGTGATTTTCAGGTCACCACTCCTGAAATTCCACTATTATCACAACAAGTGGTTACAAGTAAAGGAATCCCAGTACCTTATATCAACCTACAGTTGAACCCTTACCCCAATACCCAATTAGACTTGTTCTGTAGTGACAATTTCCCCTTTTGATGTATGGCTCTCAAGTACGTGACTAACCAATGCGCAAATCCCAGTTCGTGACTTCAATCACCAACTAGAAAAGATTGTTAGCTGCAAAGTTCTTTAATTCATCCCAATGATGAAGATCAAGAAGATGCTTGGTCACAAAATCCAAAGGTGCACATACATAGCAACTTCTTCAAGAATGATGACTAGGGCAAACTTTGTCTCCGATCACAAATTGCTTAAACATACTTTGCTCAATGCTTGTGCAACTTGTGTACTTTTTGAAGGCCCATAAAACAATCCTTTTATATGTCTAGGGTTAAGAGAAAAGAAGGCCTAAACACATAAACATGGATCCTAAGAAAATCATATCAGAATTCTAAATTTCATAAACCTCGACAGATAGGAGGTGTCAAGCACATGGGGCTGGAATAGCTTTCTTAAGCTCAATAGATGCAGCTGTGGAGCCAACTGTCAAGCTTTAATGTTTTTGCACTTCTCAGCTTGTTTCTTGGACAGACTTGATAACTTCAACACTTGATCTTGAAACCTTGTTTCTTGAAATATTAAAAACACCTAGAACTACCTAATTACAAGTAAAGAGAGTTTTGTCAAAGGATTAACCAATTACATAAAAGAATGACATGTGTTCTTAACACATATATCCTAACAAGACTTCTGTAAGCTGAAGGACGAGTGGATTGGTGACCTGGAGCTAAAATTGCAGACAGTTAGAGCCACGACGATACAGGAATTCAAAGACTCTAATGAGTATTCTGATGAGTTGTGCAAGTACTACGTGGAGGGCTTTGATCTTCTTGTGAAGTGGATGGCAAATCATCACCCTAGCTTGGACCTCTCTAATTTGGCTATGGATGACGACGAGAAAGAACTTATGTCTGATCATCCATCTAAGGCTACAGTGAAGAATGTGACGAAGGGAGCCACAGATGTTGCTAAAGTAATGGTGGAGGGCGCAATTACAACCCCTGCAAACCCTGTCCCTGACAAACAGTAATCTTTATGTTTTTTCCTTTCCTTTTTTTCTCTCCCCCTTTTTTTTTATTGCAAGGTAGGAGCAATATTCTTCTTTGTGCCCATTGTTTTGGGCAATTGAACGATTCTTTTAGGGTCCATTGTTTTGGGAAATTAAACAATCACTCTAACAATGATAGGGAGGTGGTTGTAGCAAACAACTTTTTTTACGTTTGGTTGTGCTTGGATGACATTTTATGATGATGTGCTAAAGCAACTTTTATACTTAACTCACGTCTGAATAGCTATCTGTTTTTTGCTATGTTGGAACAATTATGTGTGAATGACGATTCTGATCATGTTTGATCACCTTAGCACTAAGCTACATTTTGACCAGCTTTCTATTGAGCCATTTATGGATGACGAACTTAGTACTTCTTAGCCGTGTTTGAACAGTTTTCATTGAGTCGTGAATGACGACCTTAGTTGCATTTGAACAACTTAGTATATTTTAGCTGTGTTTGAAAAATTTTTATCGAGTCATATTTGGACGACGATCTTAGTATTTTTTAGCTATGTTTGGATAGTTGTATATTAAGTCATGTTAGAATGATGACTTTAGCTGTGTTTGAACAACTTAGTATTTTTTAGCTGTGTTTAAATAGCTTTGTATTGAGTCATGTTTGAATGACAATGTTAGTTGTGTTTGAAGAACTTAGTATTTTTAGTTGTGTTTGGATAGTTGTATATTGAGTCATGTTTGAATGATGACCTTAGCTGTGTTTGAACAGTTTTTTATTGAGTCATGTTTGAATGACGTTGTTGCGTTATACTCATGACTTAAAGCCATGGTATTGGAGCATCTTAAGGTTAACCATTTTTTTATGTTTTGTCTATTCGTGCTTGAATGATGATCATATTGGTTGTGTTTAAATAACTCTGATTTGGTTGACTTTGGTGGCTATGTGTGAACAGCTTTTGATTTAGAATTTTAATGATAGAGGTCCTTGAGACGTCTCCCAAGGATGGCTTCTAAGTGTTACACATATTTTTGTTGACAAATAACTCATGAATAATCATTGATAAATACGCATGGATCATGCTTTCATGTATTATTGATCTATGAATGACAAAAGTAATAACTACCATACATACTAATATGAAGATTGGGCAACTTGAAATGTAAAGCATTCCTTATTGGTATTATTTCTTCAAGTGTTCTATGTTCCATGGTCGAGGCAGTTCTTGGCCATCTAGAGATTTCAGGTAGTAGGAGCCTTCCTTAGAATGACGAATTACTTCATAGGGGCCTTCCCAAGTTGGTCCCAGTTTTCCTTAGGATGGGTCCTTTGTTGCTTGTGATACCTTTCTAAGGACGAGGTCTACTATGTTGAACCTTCTTACCCTAACCTTTCTGTTATAGTATCTGGTCATTGCTTCCTTGTGTTTGGCCATACGTTTCATAGCTTCTTCTCTGACTTCATCAATTAGGTCCAAATTGCTATTAAGCTCCTACTAGTTCTTTTGGTCTTCATAAGTTTTGACTTGGCTCGTCATTCCTACTTCTACTGGTATGACAGTCTTAGTGCCAAAGGACAGTTTGAATAGTGTTTCTCCTATTGGAACCCTTGTGGCCGTTTTATATGCTCAGACGACATTTTGTAGTTCTTCAGGCCATGCCCCCTTTGCCGCCCCCCCCCCCCCCCAGCCCAGTTTTGATAATTTTAAGTAAGCTTCTGTTCATCACTTTTGTCTAGCCATTGGCTTAAGGGTGTCTTGGAGAATAGTAGTAATTCTTGACTCCTAAGTCTTGGCAAAAAATTTGAAACTTGGGATTGTCAAACTACTTTCCATTGTCCAATATTATGACATGTGGGACTCCAAACCTGCAAATGATGTTTTTCCACAAAAAACTTGCAACTTTAGCCTCTGTTATCGTTGTCACTAGTTCTGCTTCTACCTATTTTGTGAAGTAATCGATTGCAATGATCAAAAATCTGAGTTGCTTTTTTGCTAGGGAATGGACCCATAATGTCAATTCCCCATTAGGTGAAGGGCCATGGTAAGGATATTGGTGTCATCGTCTCTTCTGGTCACGTCTGTACATTTGCAAAGCATTGACACCATGCTCTGACGATATCGTATGCGTCTTTCTATTGTGTTGACCAATAATATCCTGCTCTAAGCACCTTTCTTGCTAAGGATCTTTCCCTAACGTGATTTCCACAGATTCCCTCATGAATCTTGCAGAGCACATAATTAGCTTCTTTTAAGCTAGCACATCTTAGATATGGGAGTGAATATCCTCGTCTACATAGCACGTCGTTAATAAGGACGAAGAGAGTTGCTCTGATCTACGTCTTCCTTGCTTCCATCTTATCTTTAGAGAGCCATCCTTCTTTCAAATAACGAATGATTGGAGTCATCCACTCCCCTTACTCTTTTATCTTCAGAACCTGCTCACCTTCTGTGCTTGGCTGCCCTCTTATCTCTATACATAGTTCGGAGGTTGCATTGTATTCGTCTGATGAGGCAAATCTTGCTAGAAAGTCGACTTTTGCATTTTTGGCTCTTGGGATTGGCACAAAGTCTAGGTTGTCGAAGTGCTATGAGAGTCGTTGGACAATCTTCAAGTACTTCTGCTATACAAATAGCCAACAAAGTAGTGTGTGCCCTACAAAAGAGAAATCAAATCAAGATAAAGAGGTAAAGCACACATCACTCATGAGATTCAAGGAATTGTGCCAACATCGATGGTCTTATGGAGTGATTCAAACCATGGACCATCTAGAGGCTTGGTGAAGATGTTAGCCTTTTGATTATCTGTATGTATGAATTCAAGACATACAACTTTATCTTCCACTAGATCCCGAATGAAATGGTAACGTATCTCTATGTGTTTCGACTTTGAATGTTGAATCGGATTCTTAGAGAAACTTATAGCACTGGTGTTATCACAGAAAACACACATTGTATCTTGAGGAATCTTGTAGTCACGAAGTAGCTTTTTCATCCAAAGGAGTTGTGTGCAGAAACTTCCAGCAGCTATGTACTTTGCTTTATCCATAGAAAGAGACACGAAATTTTGTTTCTTGCTCGTCCAAGAGACAAGATTATTTTCAAGATAGAAGCAGCCACCAGAAGTACTCTTTCAATCATCCACACTTCCAGCCCAATATGCATATGAATAACCTGCAAGGCAAGCATTTAAGTCCTTTGAGTACCACAAGTCATAATCTGAAGTTCCATTGACATTTCGTATGATTTGCTTCATCACAGTCAGGTGGGATTCCTTCGGTGCAGCTTGATATCGTGCACAAACACCCACACTAAAAGCAATATCTAGTTTACTGGCTGTAAGATAAAGTAGACTCCCAATGATACTACTATACAAGGTTAGACTCACTTTTACCCTGCAAGAATCAACATTAAGCTTTGTAGATGAACTTATGAGAGTAGAGGCAAGCTTTTTGGAATCTAATCCAAACTTCTTGACAATATTTCTAGCATATTTATCTTGTGAAATGATTTTGCCTTCCTTCCTTTGTTTGACTTGAAGACACAAGAAAAATGTAAGCTCCCCTACCCTACTCATCTCAAATTCTTTCTTCATCTCCTCGGAGAACTTTATAGCTCGAGCATCAATGGTAGCTCCAAATACTTTGTCATCAACATATACTTGAGCCATGAGAAGGTAATCCCCATCATTCTTGAAAAATAAAGTCCAGTTGACATACCCTCTTTTGAACCCTCTATCCAGGAGGTAATGGGTAAACCAATCATACCCAAGCTCTCGAAGCTTGCTTCAAGCCATAAAAAGCTTCCTTCAATCTCAGCGCATGGTCTGGGAAGTAAGGATCTTTGAAGCCTTTGGATTGTTCAAACACTTCTTCATTCATGTAGCCATTTAGAAATGCACATTTCACATCCATTTGGTAGAGTTTGAAGTTCATAGTGCATGCAATTGACATAAGAATGCAAATAGACTCAAGTCTTGCTATAGGAGTGAAGGATTCATCAAAATCTACTCCTTCTACTTGAGTGTATCCTTGAGCCACTAGTTGAGATTTATTTCAGATAATCTCTCCATCTTCATTAATCTTGTTTTTGAAGATCCATTTGGTACTGATGACATGAACATTTTCAGGCCTAGGTGCAAGTTCACATACATCATTTCTCGCAAATTGATTTAGCTCTTCATGCATTGACTCAACCTAATTTTCATCTTAAAGTGCTTCTTCTACCTTTTTCAGCTCAAATTGGGCAAGGTAGCAATAGTATGTTACATGATTGGCAAGAAGTATGTTTCTCTTTCTAAGGTGAAGACCTTCATCTAAGACCCAATTATGTTACTATCCAGATGGTTTTTAATCACTCTTGATGATGGCTTCTTTGATGTGGACACTTCATCGTTCCGGGAAATAGGAGGATGAACTTCCAGAGGAGTGAGAGGACTTGATGTTCTAGACATTGATCTTGTTTCTATTCTTGAGTTCATGGGAGTTGATTCCTTTTCCGGTGTAGTGCCTTCAACTTCAGTATCAAGAGCTTCAACCTCAGCTGTGGGCTTTTTGGTGCTTGGCCCTTCTTCATCATCAACCATCTCTACCTTTGTTATAGCATCATCAATTTCTACATTGATAGATTCCATTACCGTCTTTGTTCTCTTGTTGAAAGCTCTATATGCCCTACTAGTAGTAGAATACCTAAGGAAAATGCCTTCATCACTTTTTGCATCAATTTTTCTAAGGTTCTCCCGATTATTTAGAATGTAACACCTGCTTCCAAACACTCGGAAATACTTCACTTTTGGCTTCTTTCCATCCCAAATTTCATAAGCGGTCTTCTTTGTTACCACTCGGAAGAATATCCTATTACCAATGTGACATGAGGTGTTCATGGCTTCTCCCCAGAACTTTTGAGGAGTTTGCTTGTTGAGTAGTATAACTCTTGCCATTTCTTGAATCCCTCGATTTTTCCTCTCAACCACCCCATTTTGTTGAGGAGTTTTAGGGGATAAAAATTCCTTTTAATCCCATTCTTCTCACAAAACGATTCAAATCTTGCATTCTCAAACTCCTTGCCATGATCATTCCTTATCTTGACAATCGAAACCCTTTCCTTGTTTTGTAGTCTCTTGCATAGAATTTCCAATTTCTCACATGCTTTCAATTTTTCTCTTAGAAATTCCACCCAAGTGTATCTTGAGAAATCATTAACAATGACCATAATGTACCTCTTTCATCCTAGACTTTCAGTTCTTGTAGGCCCCATTAAATCAACATGAAGAAGCTCTAAACAACGAGAGGTAGCAATCACATTCACCTTCAGANCCCTCTCCCCCCCCCCCCCCCCCCCAAGCCCAGTTTTGATAATTTTAAGTAAGCTTCTGTTCATCACTTTTGTCTAGCCATTGGCTTAAGGGTGTCTTGGAGAATAGTAGTAATTCTTGACTCCTAAGTCTTGGCAAAAAATTTGAAACTTGGGATTGTCAAACTACTTTCCATTGTCCAATATTATGACATGTGGGACTCCAAACCTGCAAATGATGTTTTTCCACAAAAAACTTGCAACTTTAGCCTCTGTTATCGTTGTCACTAGTTCTGCTTCTACCTATTTTGTGAAGTAATCGATTGCAATGATCAAAAATCTGAGTTGCTTTTTTGCTAGGGAATGGACCCATAATGTCAATTCCCCATTAGGTGAAGGGCCATGGTAAGGATATTGGTGTCATCGTCTCTTCTGGTCACGTCTGTACATTTGCAAAGCATTGACACCATGCTCTGACGATATCGTATGCGTCTTTCTATTGTGTTGACCAATAATATCCTGCTCTAAGCACCTTTCTTGCTAAGGATCTTTCCCTAACGTGATTTCCACAGATTCCCTCATGAATCTTGCAGAGCACATAATTAGCTTCTTTTAAGCTAGCACATCTTAGATATGGGAGTGAATATCCTCGTCTACATAGCACGTCGTTAATAAGGACGAAGAGAGTTGCTCTGATCTACGTCTTCCTTGCTTCCATCTTATCTTTAGAGAGCCATCCTTCTTTCAAATAACGAATGATTGGAGTCATCCACTCCCCTTACTCTTTTATCTTCAGAACCTGCTCACCTTCTGTGCTTGGCTGCCCTCTTATCTCTATACATAGTTCGGAGGTTGCATTGTATTCGTCTGATGAGATTTTTTTTTTTTTTTTTTTTTTTTTTTTTTTTTTTTGGACTTGCTATCTGGGTCATTAGAGAAGAGGGAGAACCGTTTTGGTACAACCCAAAAAAAAATAGAGATAGAGAGGGAGTTCACAAGAAGGATAAAGACAGAGTTCGCAAGAGGGAGAACTGTTTTGGTACAACCCAGAAAGAAAAAATTTATCAAACTCCTGTGACCCCACGATAAAGTTTTTTCATTTTTTTTTCATTATTAAAATTTATGGATTTGGTTATATACTTGGATTGATGTCGATTTAGATGTTTGGGTTAAATTTGATTTCATTCTTATCCGTTCACCAAAAATTTACTTTTAACTTTTAAAAACCCACACCGATTCAATATGTAACCACTCTATTTGCCTTCTTATATATTGTTTCTTCTCTTCAATTTCCCCCTTTTTCTATTATGCTCTTTTTCCTCTACGATAAGAAACCTAGCGACGCTTGAAGAGAATGAACAGAGGCCTGCCTTCACTAGCATGCCGCCACTAGTCAACCAGCAAAACCACTACCGGTAAAACTGATTTCTTTCATTTTCCCCTTTCAGTTGTAGTGCTTTGGATTTTATTTCTTAATCTTCTTCTCCTTCTAAGTGAAAATTTTATTTCCTTCCACTAATTTGATAGAGATATAATTTTACCATTGTATGTTTTGATTTAGACAATTTTCCAGATTATACCATGTTTGCTTTGGTGATATGAAAATTTTCCCTTGCTTTTAAGAGGTGCCAAATCAAACAAATGTTAGACATGTTGTGTTGTAGGAACTGTTCAATGTGCCAATAAGTTGTGTATTTCTGTTTTAATTCTTTTTATATATAATAACAATTGATAATATCTTAGACATTGAAATTTTGTGCACACCATACGTTTGACAAAATGATTTACTTACTCTTGCATTAGTTTATATCCACTCCATGGTTTGTGCCTCTTGGTTTTAGTTGCCATTGGTCATTGCATTTTTTTTCTAATGTGCATTTAGGCATTCTATGTTAACAACATAAGTAGCAATTTAGTACACTATACACTAGAACTTTCCATCATCAAAACCCAAGTTCCATAGTTGGATTTTGAATTTCCCTATACTTGAAAATTTTGAAACAACAACTCCAGGTGTTTGTTAGTTTTTGATGGCCTGTTTTTCACTCAAAGCTATCTTTATACTTTAATTTCCTTCATTTCAATTATACATACTGCATATATATTTCTTAACAATGCATAACTTTTAATTATACCTGTTTGAACTTTTCATTATAATGTCTCTATCATGTCATAGTAACAGTACTATGTAGTTGTTTTGGAGTAGAAATCAGAACAAATCTACCTGAAAGGTTTCTGTTTGCCAGATTTCCAATTCCAAAAGAAAACACCATTGCTTTTACTTCCCATGTGCCACGCCACCTGAAGCAATTTACAATATTCTACTCATCAATTTCTCTCTATATATATGCCTTTTAAATGAAGCAAGTTCAACAATTTTTAGTTTTGTCTGTAAATATAAGTTCTCTATCAAGTTTTTTTTTTTTTTTTTTTTTTTTTATAAATGGTAGGACATTGAGAAATATAAGTTCTATATGAACGTTCAATCAGATTTCTCATCATTATATAATTCCTTTCAGGAGGCAAGATTTAGGAGGAAAATTTGTGCTATCTTTTTAAAATCCAGCAAGAATTGGCTTTTGAGATTAATTTAGTGTTATTTTACAAAAGAAACACAGTTGCCTGTAATCTGTATAAATAATTAATGAAAAAGAATTAAGTTTTGTAGTTGCATTCAAAGCTATAGATGCTAAACAACCATTGAATTCTGATGTAAGGGGGTGTATTCTGCTGCATTTAGAGTCAGTGATTCAGTGTTATTCTGTTTTAGTTTTGCTTGAATTATTTGAACAATTACCTCAAAAAAAAACTTTAGTTTTGTCTCTTCCTCATTTAAAAAATAAAATAAAAAATAAAATAAAATAAAAAAAACCTTACGTTGTAGACTTGGTGTTGATAATGGAAGGAAACTCATTTCTCTCTCTCTCTCTCTCTCTCTCTCTCTCTCTCTCTCTCTCTCTC